>NC_091994.1:11620656-11793156 GCF_044704955.1 Pristiophorus japonicus
CCCTCAACCAACACCTAAAAATAAAACAGATTATCTGGTCATTATCACATTGCTGTTTGTGGGAGCTTGCTGTGCACAAATTGGTTGCCGGGTTTCTTACATTACAACAGTGACTGCACTTAAGTGAATACTTCATTGGCTGTAAAGTACTTTCGAGTGTCCTGAGGTTTACTAACTAACTAAATAACTGATTAACTAACGAACGTTCTTACTTTTTCTTTCTCTCTTTCTCTCTCTCTCTCTCTCTCCCTTTCTCTCTCTCTCTTTCTTTCTCTCTCTCACTTTCTTTCTCACTCTCACTTTCTTTCTTTCTTTCTTTCTCTCTTTCTCTTCAGAAAATTCTAGAATTCGGCAGCGCCCTGATTAGACATGATGAGCAAGCAAAGTACTGATTACATGCAAACAGGCAACAAATTCCTAATGTTCCATTTAATTGAATGCAGCGTACACACAAACTGGCATTATCAAGATCGTGTAAACAGGACCATGTGTCATCGTGCATCCAGCCCACATGACCACACCGTGTGCAGTGACGACATCGATTTTCCTCTTGGAATCATGTTTCCTGACTTTGTTGGCCTCAGAGCCTTTGAATTTAGATCCCGATGGGCAGAAATTCAGATGCTGCGAGACATTTATTGGAGAGGTGATTAAATTAATGCAGATGTTCAGTGATGGTGGCAAAATCACATCGGCCTGTATCAGATGCCCATCTTCAACACTTGCACGTTACAACAGCGACTACATTCCAAAAGTACTTCATTGGCTGTAAAGCGCTTTGAGACGTCCAGTGGTCATGAAAGGCGCTATAGAAATGCAAGTCTTTCTTTCTTTCTTCTTTGCAGTGCCCGCAAATTTCGTGGATTATAAGGGGGCAGATTTCCGTGGGGGGCTCTTCAGTCCGTCCTCCCTAACATTGGCAGAAAGGAGCCGCTGAAAACCCCGTTTAAAGCTTGATCGAACAAATTGACCCTTGCGAGCCCCCATACGAATTTCAGCTCGATGCCATTCACAGAGAGTGTCAACCCAACGAAAGAAAGGCTTGCATTTATATAGCGCCTTTCATGCCCTCAGGACATCCCGAAGTGCATCACAGCCAACGATGCACTCGTGAAGTGCCGTCGCTGTTGCAATGCAGAAAACGCGGCAGCCAATTCTGCGCACAGAAAGATCCCACAGACAAGCAATGAGATGATGATCCGATAATCGGTTTTAGTCATGTGTCTGCTTGAGGGATTCTTCTCCTTGGGCGGTCCCTCAGAGTCGAGGATGACTTGCTTCCACACTAAGAAATGAGTTCTCAGGTGACCGATGAGTCCAATGCGGGATCTATCGCCTCTGTCACAGCGGGGGCAGAGGTTGATTGAAGGGACGGGTGGGTGAGGTGCTTGGGTTGCCGTACGCTCCTTCCGCTGTCTACTCTTGGTTTCCGCTTGCTCCCGGCGAAGAGACTCTAGGTGTTTGGCACCTTCCCGGATGCTTCTCCTCCACTTTGAGCGGTCTTGGGATTTATATTGGGTCAAAATAGCAAATGGAGGAGCTTCATCCAGACACATTAACGCAGCCAGCACTAACATCACACACACACACACACACACACACACATTTCAGCCGGTAATTGGGTGGCAATCTTTGGATATGTGAGATCTAAAATTCCACCGTGTTAGTTGGGTTTGTCTACGGAGCCCTGTGCGATTTTTGTCTTGGTCTGTTTACATCAGGTCCCATGATGAAACCTGGGAGGTTTACATTCCACAGGTTCAAGGCATGTGTGTGGTCAAAACCCCAGGAGCTTACAGATCTCCCAGCATAAAATGGATAAAGGTAAGTAAATTAAAGCACAGTTATCCAGCTTAATAGCTTTAATATGAGCGAGACGTTACCCCAGTCTGCAATGGAGACGCCTTATGTGGATTTCTAGCATTGTTTTAAAAGGTATCGTACTTTCTGTCACCTCTTATGAATTTCTGGCATCTGTTGGGAAGGAAAGACAACTCAAGCAGCAAGTAATTTGCTAATTAGTGTCAGGCCAGCTTTTGAAGTTAACTCCTTTCTCAGCAAAGACGCGCTTTGGAATTCAGGTTTAATGAGCTTTTCGCAGGGCTCTGCGATCATAGAATGACACAGCGCAGAGGAAGGCCATTTGGCCCATCGTGCCTGTAATCTTACATTGTGCTCTGCGGAAAACCTTCCTCCTGAACTCCAAGCGTTCCACCCTTGACTCTCTCCAAAGCAAAGGTGGTGTGGGATAGCCGAGTGGTTAGCGTAGGCCATTCGGCCCCTCGAGCCTGCTCCGCCATTCAATAAGATTATGGCTGATCTTCTACCTCAACTCTACTTGACTGCACGATCCCCATTTCCCTTGATTCCCTTAATATCCAAAAATCTATTGATCTCTGCCTTGAATATAGTCAACCACTGAGCCTCCACAGCCCTCTGGGACAGAGAATTCCAAAGATTCACCATCACTCAAAGAAATTTCTCCTCACCTCAGTCCTAAATGGCCGACCCCTTATTCTGAGACTGTGACCCCTGGTTCTAGACTCCCCCAGCCAGTGGAAACATCCTCCCTGCATCTACCCTGTCAAGCCCTGTGAGAATGTTGTATGTTTCAATGAAATCACCTCTCATTCTTCTAAACTCTAGTGAATATAGGCCTAGTGTACTCAATCTCTCCTCATAGGACAATCGCCCCATCCCAGGAATCAGTCTGGTGAACCTTCGTTGCATTCCCTCTATGGCAAGTATATCCTTCCTTATGTAAGGAGACCAAAACTGTACACAATACTCCAGGTGCGGTCTCACCAGGGCCCTGTATAACTGCAGGAAGACGTCTTTACTCTTGTACTCTTGTACTCAAATCCCCTTATAATAAAGTTAACATAACTCTCACCCGCTTCCCCCCTATGGCCAGCCGTTCAGCGTTCACGGGGTAGAGGCTGCTAAGTGCTTTCACACGCTTGCTGGGTCCAAAGCAGGTGCCATGAAGTTCTGCAGCGCGACCTTCCGTGCCGGAAGCGCCTTCGGGTGCTCGATAGCTATCCCCAGCTGCCGCAAAGCGCAGGCATCAATTAAATATGTTAATAAGGGCGTCTGAATCAGGACCCTCTTGAGAAATTGGTGTTGGTGTGAGCGTGAAACGTCAACGCCTGAGCCCGCCCAGTAAATCATGGCGGGAACAATCGGCAAGATGCTTTCGAAAGCGCTATTTCTAGGGATCCTCACCTCCATCAAGGACACGATGGGCCGAATGGCCTCTTTCTGTGTCGTAGTTATCTCCGGTGTCCCTTTTTTGCATTTACATCATAAGTTGCATTACCACAGTAGTCCACTAGGGGGGAGCTGTATCACACCGCCATTCAATGAGATCGTGACTGATCTGCGACCCAACTCTATATATCTTTCCCCATGTCCCTTGATACTTTTGGTTAACAGACATCTATCAATCTCAGATTGTGCGGGTGCGTGTGCGTGGTGGAGACCATCAGCTGCAGGTCGGGGCCATAAAAGGAGCGTCGAGTGGCCCCTGGACAGTGTGGAGGCATGCCACTACAAGGTACGACGTGTGTGCAGGAGGGCGACGGCAGTGAAGAGTGACGTCATCAAGACCCAGGTCGGTGATTGGAGCGTGGGCAGATACAGCAGGAGCGGCGAGATTGGGGTGAAGGAACGGCAAGGCACTGAGGAGGGACGTGTTTGGGGCCCAGGGGAGGCGTGAGTTTGAGGCCAGGGGCCCAGGGGGCAGCACGGGCCCAGCCCACACTGCGATACGTGTGCGCACTAGGTCCATGCAGCAGAGCTGGTCTCCAGTTGTCTTGGATAACCTTTGCTACTGGACCAAGACCTAGCTCTGTCAAGCCCGTGTGGTGGCTGGTGTGCAACGGCCACCCCACATTAAAAAAATTCACGCACAGGCATCTTCCACCCTTCAGGAAGTAGTTCAGGTCCTTCATTGATACACCTGTGAACTCGTCCTTTTTTTTGGCGTGGAAGCAAGTCATCCTCGTTTCGAGGGACCGCCTATGATGATGATGGTGGAGTTATCCCCGGTATCCCTTTTTTGTATTTACATCAGTAGTTGCATTACCACAGTAGTTCACTAGGGGGAGCTGTATCACACCGCCATTCAATAAGATCGTGACTGATCTGCGACCCAACTCCATATATCTTTCCCCATGTCCCTTGATACCTTTAGTTAACAGAAATCTATCAATCTCAGATTTAAAATCAACAGTTGAGCCAGCATCAACTGCTGTTTGCGGAAGAGAGTTCCAAACTTCTACCACAGCAACAAGGGCTCTGATTGAGCAGACCACTGGCGTCCTGAAGCAATGGTCCCGCTGACTGTACAGCTCGGAAGGGGCGATTCAGCAAAGCCCAGGGCAAGTGTCGGGATTCAGACGCGCTTGCTGCTTGATCTGCCACCTCGCTGTAGAAAGGGAAGTTGCCTTGGGAGCTTCCTGGGGAGGAGGAGGAAGTGGAGCAGGAAGTTGAAGGAGGTGGTGAGGAGCCGGTGGATGCAGAGGAAGAGCCCGCCCGAGCAGCATCGCAAGCTGCCAGAGCTGTGAGGCAGCGGATTATTGAGGAGAGATTCTGCTGCACCATCTCTCCCCTGCCCAGGGCACCAACACTCCCACCTTCCATCTGACCCGGCCCCGACACCTACCATTTCACCCACCTGTGTGTCAGCTGTAGCTCAGTGGGTGGCACACTTGCCTCTGAGTCAGAAGGCTGTGGGTTCAAATCCCACTCCAGAGACTTGAGCACATAAATCTAGGCTGACACTCACAGTGCAGTGCTGAGAGAGTGCTGCACTGTCGGATGAGACGTTAACATAGAAAATAGGTGCAGGAGTAGGCCATTTGGCCCTTCTAGCCTTCACCGCCATTCAATGAGTTCATGGCTGAACATGCAACTTCAGTACCCCATTCCTGCTTTCTCGCCATACCCCTTGATCCCCCGAGTAGTAAGGACTTCATCTAACTCCTTTTAGTAAATTGGCCTCAACAACTTTCTGTGGTAGAGAATTCCACAGGTTCACCACTCTCTGGGTGAAGAAGTTTCTCCTCATCTCGGTTCTAAATGGCTTACCCCTTATCCTTCGACTGTGACCCCAGGTTCTGGACTTCTCCAACATTGGGAACATTCTTCCTGCATCTAACCTGTCTAAACCCATCAGAATTTTAAACGTTTCTATGAGGTCCCCTCTCATTCTTCTGAACTCCAGTGAATACAAGCCCAGTTGATCCAGTCTTTCTTGATAGGTCAGTCCCGCCATCCCGGGAATCAGTCTGGTGAACCTTCGCTGCACTCACTCAATAGCAAGAATGTCCTTCCTCAAGTTAGGAGACCAAAACTGTACACAATACTCCAGGTGTGACCTCACCAAGGCCCTGTACAACTGTAGCAACATCTCCCTGCCCCTGTACGTTAAACCGAGGCCCCGTCTGCTCTCAAATTGATGTAAAAGATCCCATGGCACTATTTCGAAGAAGAGCATGAGAGTTATCCCTGGTGTCCTGGGCCAATATTTATCCCTCATTCAACATAACAAAAACAGATTATCTGGTCATTATCACATTGCTGTTTGTGGGAGCTTGCTGTGTACAAATTGGCTGCCGCATTTCCCACATTACAACAGTAACTACATTCCAAAAGTACTTCATTGGCTGTAAAGCACTTTGAGACGTCTGGTGATTGTGAAAGGCACTATATAAATGCAAGTCTTTCTTTTGTTTCAATGGGGGTAAAATTGCGGTCGGAGGCTTCCTTCGGATGAATGCCTCGGACCCGAAATGTTTTTCTGAGAATACCTGGTGGTCACAGAGGCACCTTTGATTCCGGTCGGAGGTCTTCATTCGATGTGTAGCGTACGGGGAGATGACTTTCCTGTACATAGGGAAATGCTGGAGTCACATGGGCCCGGACCACCAATCACCAGGCAGTAATCTCATTGATAAAAATGGGATCTCCGTTTGCTCGAGATCCCATTACTATCAATGAGAAAACTCTCCTAAAACACCGAAACACAGCATAATAAATAAAAAAAACACCTCATATTTAAAGCTAACTGAAATTAAATGTTTTAGAAAAAATATATATTTTGGGGGGAATTTTTTTAATGTGTTTTAATAGGGTTAAAAATAAACTTACCTTAATGGACAGGATTTTAAACATAAAAATGTATGATTAAATTTAATTTTTCTACGTTTTAAAACTCTTACGCTGGCAAAAGTAAGCTATGTGCCTGCTTTTACCAGGCGTAGAGGTTTGAAGGACATTCGCTGGGCATGAGTTGGGCAAATAGCTCAATTTCTCCCACACGGATGTCCTTCTCCCGGGGATGCGGAGGATCTGTCGAGAGAAATCTTGACAGATCGGAAAAGCCGGTTTTCGGCACACGTGCATCGCACCGGTCTGTGTGCACTTCGTACAGACCCAGCAAGGCCGGAATGTTCGGCACATTGTCTTCAAATTTCGCGGGTGTTCCTGTTACATCACGAAGATTATGAGGATAAAGAGCAATACCAAAAGAAAACATTTCACTTCACTACTTCAAAAAGACTCAAATTGTTGATTTGACAAGTGGTTACATGAAAGATGCCTCTCGACAAATCACGGTTCCCTTTGTTTTTTTTTAATTCGTTGCCAATCTTTCCAATTCTTTGTCAAATCACAAACGCCAGAGGTCACCTTGCACACATCAAGGATCACTCTGCGCCAATGCTCTTAGCCAAAAGGCCTAGAGCCACTGCACCGTTCCTGGAAGTACTGCAATACCAGGTTCGTGCCATGGAGGTGGATGGGTCAGGCCCCCCACACACCTCCTACCTATTCTGGTGGTTCCCCAGTGGCTACAGCTTGGGAAGTGGAACATAGGAAATAGGAGCAGGAGTAGGCCATGCTCCGTCATTCAATAAGGTCATGGCTGATCTACCTAACTCCACACTTTCCCTCCCTATCCCCATATCCTTTCATCCCCTTTAGTATCTGTCTTATAACATGGTCGGCCAAATCATCAATGAACCCTTACCTTCCCTTCCTCTTGAACATACTCAACGACTGAGCACCCAGAGCCCTCTGGGGCAGAGAATTCCAAAGATTCACAACCCTTTGCTGAAGAAATTTTTCCTCGTCTGAGCCCTGAATGGTCGACCCCTTATTCTGAGACTGTGACACCCCCCCCCCGCCCCGCTAGTTCTGGACTCCCCAGCCCAGGGAAAACATCCTCCTAACATCTACCCCGTCAAGCCCCGTAAGAATTGTATGTTTCAATGGAAGGCCGCTGAGGGTACTTGAGAAGGCTGTGGTAGGTTACCGTGAGAAGCACTGGCCATTGAAGAGCCTGGGGCGGGCTGTCGGGGACGCCGCTTCGATTGGGTCAGTCTGGGTCAGCTCGCTGCCTGGCACCAACAAGGCCACTCGTTCCGATGATGGAGAGGGAGCGGGCGAGCCGTCTCCGTGAGAGAGGAAAGCAGCATCCGATGCCGCCTTAAGAAACTCAGGGGGCTGAACTTCGGTGCTTTGTGCCACTTGTTAGCGCCGGAGAGGGCCGCTAACGAGCCGCTCAGCACCGACCGATGCAGCGGGACGATGTCCCCACCTCCCGAAAACTTCAATGGAGCCGGCGCTAAGAGGTAGCACTGTACACTCTAATGCCGCCCACATGATGATGTCATTGAGCGTGCAACGCCCCCTTGGCAGGGCGGCGGCAAAATAGAATTGGCTGGCCTTCTTTACCGGCAGGCACTGTTCCCAACAGGGAAAGCAGTCGGTATACTGGGGGTCCCGGGGCGGTATCGTCCGGAGAGCGAGGTAAGTGGTGAAATGTAATTTTATTGGCCATCTATTTATTTCTGGCAGCCAGTGGGGAAGTGTGGATGTCGGTCATTGAAATTTTCGCTAACATTTTTTTTCTCATCCTCAGGCGCCAGGATCTTAGCGGCAAGATATCGAGTCGGCCTCCTGCGCTATCGCTCCGTTGGCGCCCGAGGAGGAATGTGGAACACTCCACTCTCCTCTTGGGCAAAACATCTGGATTTCGGAATTTGAGGCGGTGGTCACCGCCCGGTGCTAAAGTTAGCGGCCAAGCGGTGTCACCGCCTCAATGCGTGAGACACCGAATTACCACCCCTGAGTCTCAACACTCCCACTGGAGCCGATCTTCTTATTATTATTCGTAGGCAGTCCCTCAGAGGCGAGGATGACTTGCTTCCACAGTAACACGAGTTCTCAGGTGACTGATGAGTCCAATGCGGGACCCACAGTCTCTGTCACAGGCGGGGCAAACGGTGGTTGAAGGGACGGGTGGGTGGGGGGCTTGGGTTGCCGAGCGCCCCTTCCACTTGGCCTCCACTTACCCCCGGCAAAGAGACTCGAGGTATTCGGCGCCCTCCCGGATGCTTCTCCTCCACTTTGAGCGATCTTGGGCCAGGGATTCCCAGGTGCCGGTGGGGATGTTGCATTTTTTTCAAGGAGGCTTTGAGGGTGCCCTTGAAGCGTTTCCTCTGCCAACCTGGAGCTCGCTTGCCGTGGCAGAGCTCGGAGTGGAGCGCTTGTTTTGGGAGTCTCGTATCGGGCATGCAGACGAAGTGGCCCGCCCAGCGGAGCTGATCGAGCGTGGTCGATGCTTCAATACTAGGGATGGTGGCCTGAGCGAGGGCACTTTATCGACCTGAGCCTGAACACTCCCACTGCTCTGCACGAGAACAAGAGTGCAGGCATGCTGCGAGGCCCGCTAATCCTGTATCCACACTCTCCTTCAGGCTTTGTAAGCCAGAGGAGATGCTTGACACTACCATCATCATAGGCAGTCCCTCGTGTCGAGGATGACTTGCTTCCACATCAAAAAGGGATGAGTTCACAGGTGTTTCAATGAAGGACCTAATATTCCAGGTCCTGAACTGCATGTTGAAGGGTGGAAGATGCCTGTGCTTGGATTTTTTTCAAATCCACGCATAGGCCACCATACGGGCTTGACAGAGCTAGGTCTTGTTCCAGTGGCAAGTATTAACCAGGATGACTGGAGACCAGCTCTGGTGCACAGACCTAGTACGCACACATATCACAGTGTGGGCTGACCCGTGGCTCTTCTGGGCCCTGAACTCACGCCTCTCCTGGGCCAAAAGCACGTCACACCATGATCACCCGCCACTCCTTCACCGCTCCTGCTGTACCTGCCCGCGCTCCAATCAGCGACCTGGACCTTGGTCATTGGACCTGGATCTTGACACCAGAGCCAGGGTGGCAGCAGTCTAAGCTTCCATCAAAGCTGTCACCAGACACGCCAAGGCTGTGGGGTCCACACGGCAGTGCTCATAGAACTGACCAGTCGTTCCAGGTATGACCGCATGGTCTCCATTACGTGCGCGAAGGCAACATACAGGATATGGACTGCTCCATGTTGTCCGGCATGGTGTGCAAGCTTGCTGGGTGGCAGGTCAGTGCACTCTGAGCAGGCCTGTGCAAATTTATAGAACCATCGAAATTTATGGCACAGAAGGAGGCCATTCGACCCATCGTGTCTGTGCTGACATTATAGTGTCAGCTGTGGCTCGGTGGATAGCACTCTCACTCCTGATTCACCAAGGTTGTGGGTTCTATAAGAGGCCTCAGCACAAAGATCCAAGCCGACATTCCAGTGCCGTGTTGAGGGAGTGCTGCACTGTCGGAGGTGCCGTCTTCCGGATGAGACGTTAAACCGAGGCCCCGTCTGCCCTCTGAAGCAGACGTAAAAGATCCCGTGGGCACTATTTCGAAGAGGAGCAGGGAAGGTATCCCCGGTGTCCTGAAACAGAATATCTGCTCATTATCACATCGCTATTTGTGGGAGCTTGCTGTGCGCAGATTGGCTGCCGCGTTTCCCACATGACAACAGTGACTGCACTGCAACAGTATTTCATTGACTGTAACGCGCTTTGGGGTGTCCCGAGAATGTGAAAGGCACTATATAAATGCAAGTCTTCTTGAATTGCCACTGGTTTTTACACATCTTGGATCTGCACTCGGTATTCCTTTAGCTTCAGGGTTTCCCGTCAGTTCCCGTAAGCGGGCCCTGTCATTATTTTCTGTCCAATAATGGATGGAAAATCTCACTCTGCATGGCCACCATTTTCTCGGAGGCGCTCCCTGGGAGCTGGGAGCGTGGGATCATGGAACCAACCCTCGCATGCCAGTATCTTCGGGAACAGGAAGGAAACGAAGGGAACAAATAAACTATAATCAGAATGAACTGGCACTGCCTTGTTCTATTTAGTTAGCGCGGCGCGTGCTCAGCAATTTAAAAGCAGTGTTGAACAAGCCCACAGCACTGAATATTCAAATATTCATTTTAATAATCAATGGAATATTCAAGCGTAAAAATGAATCAATTGGTACAGATTAACTTTTTGCGCAGTCAACAAAATATCACATTCACGGCACATTTCCCGAATGAAATGAGCACAGAGTAGATGTAAATCAATACCAGACTACCCAAAATTACTCATTAAAATCAAACAGACAGAAGGCTATTTAAAACATAACTTAACGACTGACATTTATCGCAGCAAGAAGCAATTCACCAGAAAACACAACGGAGCAGGAATGGGGGCTGGGACGTTTTTTTTTTTGAGTGTTCTTCAGCAACATCTTGGTGAACCATATTGAGCGTGTTATGTGCACATGGAACTCTGAGCCAGACCTCAGCACACTCTTTAATCTGGCATTTTTGCTGCTCTCTTCCACGGCGAGGGTAGAAATTGCAACAGACACTGCTCCCATACGAATGCGTAACACACTAGTACCAGGGTCCTGTTTGTGCTATTTTAATGCAGGTGTAAACCCAGATGGTCCTGCATTAGAATACATACTGTATCAACCAACGAGTCACAGGGTGGAGCGGATATTACAGCAGGATATACAGTAAACAGAGTATATTTATCAGTCTAGTTACTCGCCAAACACCAAACAACAAACAGAGTCTATTTACTCACCAAACAGCAGTCTAGTTACACAGCAAACAGTCTGTTTACTCTCCAAACCGCATCGATCAACTCACCAAACAACAAACAGAGTCTATTTAAACAGAGTCTCTGCAAACTACAGCAAACAGAACCCGTAACCGAAAGTCTCCCAATAAAAACAGGATGATTTCTTCGGCAACATGCAGTGAGTGGAGGATAGTTACTGTTATGTATCCTACATGGTTACTGCCTGTACTATTACAAGGTGTGGCTCCAGAGGGCACTACAGTGGGAGACTCGAAGGGCCTGCTCCTGCACCTATTTTCTATGTTACCTGTACAGGTGTGCCAGGCCTAGTATAAAAGGCAGGCCACCATGTGTGATCCTCACTCTGGAGTTACATTAAATGGACTAAGGTCACTACAGTTCAAGCACAACACATTGTCTCGTGGAGTCATTATTAGATCATCTGAAGACATGACAGTTGCATCATATAAATGATGTGCGTAAAATCGATCCCAGTCACTTACAGCAGTGTGATTGACGGGGGATTTAGCCAATCATCTCCATTCTGGCCAAGACTTGTGGTGGCACGATATGCAGCCGAAAATCATAGATTTATAGAATAGTACAGCACAGAATGGAGCCTCTCGAGTCTGCGCCAAGGTTCCCTGTAAGCTGCATTTGTTCTGCGCCGTTTATTTTAGTGCATAAAATAATCTCCTCGTGTCACTTCTGATTCTTTGGCCAATCACCTTAAATCTGTGCCCTCTGTTTATCAATCCTTCAGCCATTGGAATCAGTTTCTCTTTATTTATTCTATCTAAATCCTTCATGATTTTAAACACCTCGATCAAATCTCCTCTTGGCCTTCTCTGCTCCACGGAGAACAGCCCCAGCTTCTCCACTCTATGGAACTGTAATATCTCTATTTATGCTTCTATTTATATACTTGATTAATTGCTTTGTTAACCTGTCCTATCACCTGCAGAGAAACATTCCCAGGTCTCTCTCTTGCACCCCCTTTAAAATTGTAACATTTAGCTTGTATCGTTTCTCCCCATTCCACCTACTATGATGTCATTTGACATGTGTCCACCCATTCCACCACCTGCCGACATCCTCTTGAAGTCTATTACTATCTTCCTCATTGATCACTACACCCAAGTTTTGTGCCATTTGCAATATTAGATATTTAGACCCTATACTCCCAAGTCCAAGGGCTAGAACCTCCACTTTTTTTGCCTGCTTAACACCCACTTAACGCCCATTTTACCGCTGAAATGACGTATAACGCCCATATATCGCCCATTTTGGCAGAAAATAAAAACTGGCGGGCATTTTTCGGAAACTTATCGCCGAGCATTGCTTTCCCCATGTGCTTAACGGTAAGAAAAAATTTTACCGCCCGCTCACTTTTTTTTGGCGGAATCAGCAGAATGGGCGACTTCAACCCCCATAATATCGGCCAGCGTTACTTTCCTCATGGAATTAACACCGAGATTCAATCGTAACACCCCGCAACTGTTTTTTGTCGTAAAGAGCATATTTACTCAAACTAGTGGCTATGGAGATCGCCCATCGTCAATTTCAGCATCTCGCCCACATTTCGCCCACAATATCGCTCGCTCAAAAAACCGCCCACAAAAAGTGGAACTAACCCAAAAGAATCACAACGTTATGGACGCCATGTTATAGATCACATGTCGCGTCCTTTAAAAGGCTGCTGTGCTTCAACCTTGGCGGAGTTCGGATGTACTCTGCAGGTTGTTGGACGTGAATATCTCTAAAAACATCTTGGCCACACTGTGACCGATTGGAATTGAAGAGGTGTGTTCGTCGGGACATTCCTTGTTTGTGACCAATCGGTGGAAAACAGAGAGCTACTGCAATGGGGCCTGTCCTTTCTCACCCTCTCTTGGTGACCAAATACATGCAGCAGACACGACATCGCCGAAGGAACACTGAACTGCATTATGTGCCCAATGTACGAAGTGACAGACAGATGAGGAGGACCAGACATTACACCTCCCGCAAGTACAAGGAGATGCATTCTTATCTCGACTTGCCTGACACCACCTGCCTTCGGAGACTGCGCTTCCACAAAGAGGTTATCATTTGAGGTATGCCAGCTGATAAGGGCAGACCTGCAGCCTGCCAGCACCATCAGTACTGCACTGTCCATCGAGTCAAAGTCACCGTGGCACTGTCGTTCTATGCCTCGGGTTCCTTTCAGGTCGACATTTGCGGACTTTCTCAGCATGCCACACATAGCTGCATTAGACAGGTCACTGAAGCCCTGTATGCACGCAGGAGGGACTTGATCAGCTTCCCTATGACCAGGGAACCACAGAGTGAGAGGGCTCTAAGTTTCTCCAGAATTGCAAACTTCCCCAAGGTGCAAAGAGAAATAGGCTGTACGCACATCAAGATGCTGAGGTTTTCAGGAACCGCAAGGGAATCCATTCCCTGAATGTCAAACTGGTTGTTGACCACCAGCAAATTATATTGGCTGTGAATGCAGCATCCATGATGCGCACATCCTGCAGGAGAGCACTGTATCTGACTTGTTTAACAATGAGCCACAAGGTCAATGCTGGATGCTTGGGGACAAAGGATTTGGCCTCGCCACCTGGCTGATGACCCCCCTGTATGACACGCACACCGAGGCCGAGAGCTGATACAATGAAAGCCACAGAGCAACTCGCAATATCGTGGAGAAAACCATTGGCGTGCTGAATCAGCACTTCAGATGCCTGGACCACTCAGGAGGCGAGCTCCAATACCACCCTGAGCAGGTAGCTCAATTTGTGGTGGTCTGCTCCATGCTACACAATTTGGTTATCAGGAGGGGACAAGAATTGGCTTATGAGTCTGACAGTCCACCTCACCAGAGAGAGGAAGAGGAGGATGAGGAGGCAGACGCTGACATCAGGTCAGACAATCAGGCTGACGCTGAAGCCATGCCCCACCCCCCTGTAGAATGCATGAAAGGGCCCATGGTGACATGATAGCTGCAAGAGCCTTACGTCAGGAGCTCATCAATGATCGCTTTGCCTGAAAGAACGTTGGTGTTATTTACAAGGCTGACACACTGCTGGGTGTGCAGGTCATACATCAATGGTGGGTATCACCTTGGTGATAGCTAAAGTTTACGTTGATTGAAGTTAAGTGTGATTATACCCTTTGATGTTAAGGAATCACCAGCGTGTAATGATGCAGCTATCTGAGCCAATGCACTGCAAGGTTTTGTTAAATAACAAACATTTAAACTGAACATTAGTCTGAAATCATGTATTTCTGTACAAACCAACCCTTCCCCCCCACCCCCCCGCTTCTCCCCCCCCACCTCTACCCCTTCCCCTTATCCTCCTGACTCCAAGCCGCCTGGTCGAGGAGGTTCTCAGGCGATGCTTCATTTGGGGGGGTGGGGGCGAGGGGTGAAGGCTGAAGTGCTGCTTGGATGGGTACGGGAGAGGACGGTCCCGAGGTGGGATCGTGCTCCAAGCCATAAGCAAGATGTTGCTGCTGACTCTCATGTGTGGTTAGCAATGGGGGTGCATCACCTTGGGGTGCAGTGCGATGCTCCGGGATCACTGGGAGCCCTCTGCCACCGGTGTTCCTGGCTACCAGCTCCAGGACCTCCACCATCCCTTACATTTTATATCTTATTTGTTGGACAAAAACTCGGTGCCAACTATGTTCTTGGTGCTCAGTGGGCTTTTTGCTGCTGGTGAATCTCGGTCGTTCCTCCCACAACAGCCAAACAAGCACACACCACAGCCACACACGCTTTCAGTGCCTCTGAGCTCCCTCTCTCTCTCTATCTCCTCTTCTGCACATGTCAAGATGGCCCTTGACCTCCTGAATCGCGGGAATCGAGCGTTGCCATGCCGTTGCTAAGGACGGCCACACTTTACGGCAGAAGGTCAGAAAAATTTAACGCTACCGCCCATTTGATATCGCTCGCGGTAACGGCCATTTTCAAAAATGTAAACTAGGTGTTTTGAGAATGGGCGCGAAGCCGGCGATCTGAAAACCCTTCAGTGGTCCTAGTACTGAACCTTGGGGAATGCCACTGTATACCTCCCTCCAGTCCGAAAAACAGCCATTCGCCACAACTCTCTGCTTTCTATCCCTGAGCCAATTGTGCATCCGAGCTTCTCCTGCCCCTTTTATCCCATGGGGCTTCAATTTTGCTAACAAGCCTCGTATGTGTTATTGTGTCAAACGCCTTTTGAAAGTCCATATACACATCAACTGTACTGCTCTCGTCCACCCTCTCTGTTACCTCGTCAAAAAAAAACTCAATAAAATTGGTCAAACACAATTTGCCCTCAACAAATCTGTGCTGGTTCTCCTTTATTAGTCCACACAAAAGCAAAAAAAAAATAGCGCATGTCAGAAATCTGAAATAAAAACAGAAAATGCTGGAAACACTCAGCAGGTCAGGCAGCATCTGTGGAGAGAGAAACAGAGTTAACGCTTGGGGTCGATGGCTTTACGTCAGAACTTGTCGTTCATGCTTGTCCAAGTGGCTGTTAATTTTCTCCCGGATCAGTGTCTCTAAAAGCCTTCCCACCACCAACATTAAACTGACTGGCCTGTACTTGCCGGGTTTATCCTACTTCCCTATTTTGAACAAGAGTGTAACATTTGCAATCCTCCAGCCCTTTGACACCACCCCTGTATCGAATGAGGATTGAAAGATTGTGGCTAACACCTCCGCAATTGCTACCCTTACTTCCCTCGCAAACAAGGATGTGTCCCATCCAAACCGGGTGACTTAACTACTGTCGGCCTTCCTATTACCCCCTCTCTATCTATTTTTATCTTATCCAGAATCCTGGCAGCCTCCTCGTTTACCATAGCATTGGCAAAGCACTTTTCCTTGGTAAAGACCGATAAAAGGTATTCATTTAGTATCTAAGCCTCCGCCAATAGATCTCCATTTTTGTTCCACTGCTCCTCTGACAATCCAAGCACAGCGAGGAATGCAGTTTGAACACATTCATCTTTGGTTGGGAGAGCTGCACTGATCATAAAGTCTAACCTTTTATTGTTAGTCAACAGGACCTCAGAGAATGTGTTAACGATCAAGTCTTGCTGCAGCAGTGTTTGCGGCATCACATTTAAACTGGGAAGATCAGTCAGAATCCCCATATTTATGCTCATTCAGATTGTAGTACTGGGATGGAATTCCTCCAACTTCAGCCACCCAGGTTCAGCAGCAAGGAACGTCCCGGGTCAAGTCTAGTGCAGCCAGATGCAAGGTTCCTGCTGCACCTCAGCAAGACCCCTCAGCCCTGCCCTCGGTACGGTACCTCCCACTGCACCAGTGTGATATTTGCTCCAGGCCCCAACAGCAGAGAAACATTCCACTCCCCACCCGCTCCTCCTGCACTAGAATCATGGGGGCCGAACTTGGTGGACTCACCGCCCGCTGCCGGCGAGTTCTCTGGGCGGTCCTCCCTCCGAGCGAGTTTGGTGGAGGTCTCCCGCCGACGGGGCGCGAAGACCGCTGGGGACCACCCGCTGACGTGCCACGCGTGTAACAGTCCTCCCGCCCACCGAGCTGCCAGTTTGGAGTCCACTGCAGCAGGGAGAAGGACCGCCGTGTGGAGGCAGGTCTAACCTCAACGGTAAGTATGAAGACCTGCAAAAAAAAAAGGTCAGTACACTTTTTTTCTTTCTTCTTTTTTGCAGCGATTCAGGTGGATGGGGTCCCCTGAAGGTTTTCCAGTGGGTTTTTTTCTTATTTTTTGGAAATTTTTAATTTTATATGTTCCCCCTCTCCCTGGGCCCAACTCAATCCTCGGCGATGCTTTGCCGAGGATCGCATTTGCCGCCGAGATTGGGAGCTCCTGCCTGCTGCCGCCCAGATTCATGGCATAAGTCCTTTTTTTGCCAGGACTTTTTCATCAAAGTTGGCGAAACTTAGCTTCCACCAAGTTCGGGGCCATAGAATCTTCTCGCACAGAAGGAGGCCATTTGGCCCATCATGTCCGTGCCGGCTCTTTGAGAGAGCGATCCAATTAGCGACCCACTCCTCTGTTCTTTCCCCATGGAATATATTTGCTTCATGGGTTCTTCGCTTAAAGATTCATAGCAACACATTGCTATTAAGAACTAGTTGGTTTATTAACAAAGGTTTAACAATCACACGACACATTACCAGTTCATCCACCAGGCTCACAACCACCTGCCCCATCGTGGATCCCCCGAACCCAACTGCCTGGGGTTTTATTGAGTCTTGTGAACATCACGTGACTGGCTAAGCCACTCACAATGCAACAGCTCGACAAACCTGTGAGCATGCTGTGGGATATACCCCACAGCTCCGTACATATTTCCTTTTCAAGTATTTATCTGATTTCCCCTTTGAAAGATACTATTAAATCTGATTCCACCACCCTTTCAGGCAATGCGTTCCAGATCATAACACCTTGCTGTGTAAAATGAAAATTCTCACCACCTCCCCCCTCCCCCTGGATTATTGGCCAATTGGCTTATATCTGTGATCCCTGGTTACAGACCTTTGCGCCATGGAAACAGCTTCTCCCAAGCTACTCTATCAAAACCCAGTGGGACAGTTGTCACCACCAGCCATTCTGCAGCCTCTCTGAGTAAGATGTCCAGTTAACAGGGACAGCTCGGTGCTGTAGGTCTAAGCCTAGGGAGCATTCCCTCAGTGGTGCACTGGAGTGTCATCATAGATCATGCCCTCAATCTTGAACTGAGGCTTGAACCCACAACCTCCTGAGAAGGTACATACTTGCATTGGAGGCAGTTCAGTGAAGGTTCACGAGATTGATTCCTGAGACGAAGGGGTTGTCTTGTGAAGAAAGGTTAAGCAGGTTGGGCCTATACTCATTGGAGTTTAGAAGAATGAGAGGTGATCTTATTGAAACATATAAGATTCTGAGGGGCTTTGACGGTAGATGCAGAGAGGATGTTTCCCCTCATGGGGGGAGTCTAGAACTAGGGGGCATAGTCTCAGAAAAAGGGGTCGCCCATTTAAAATGGAAATGAGGAGGAATTTCTTCTCTCAGAGGGTCGTGAATCTTTGGAATTCTCTACCCCAGAGAGTAGTGGAGGCTGGGTCATTGAACATACTTAAGTTGGAGATAGACAGATTTTTAAAAGATAAGGAAGTCAAGAGTCAAGGGGGGAGGGCAGGGAAGTGGAGTTGAGGCCAGGATCGGATCAGCCGTGATCTTATTGAATGGCGGAGCAGGCTCGAGGGGCCAGATGGCTTACTCCTGCTCCTATTTCTGATGTTCTTATGTGTTACCAACTGAGCCAAGGCTACACTTGTAATTTGAATAATTTGATTTTGTACTGTGCAGTCCCAGCAGAGGAACTCTTCTCATTGAGAACAATTTCCCAGGCTTTGTCAATCTCCTCAATAAACTTTGGTTAGCTCTTCAAAATTATCAAAGAAAGCAAGCACAACTTCTTCAACTTTTTCCTTCTGTCTTAGATTCCTGATACCCAGTAGCATAATTGCCCAGCCAATACCCTGTCAGACCCAATAATGTCTTTCCTCTGGGTATCTGGCTCTTTAATCAAGGTGACTGAAAGGACAAGTGTCATTGAACGGTATGTACACTGGACAAGGAAGATGAAAGTAATGCGACAGAATTTAATCAATACCTTTGCCCACAGAGTCCATTAGACTGTTCAAAGAGACTGTATAATGTCTCAGAACCTGCAGCACTGTAATAAAGTCTGTTGAGAGAATCTGATTCTGGGGAGTTTTGAACCAGCGACTAATAAGAAAGTAAAAAGGGTGGCAAGGATGAAGCGAACTGATAACGTCGCTGCACTTGCACTGAAGAAAGACTTACATTTATATAGCGCCTTTCATGACCACCGGACATCTCAAAATGCTTTGCAGCCAATGAAGTACTTTTGGACGTGTAGTTACTGTTGTAATGTAGGAAATACAGCAGCCATTTGCGCACAGCAAGCTCCCACAAACAGTAATGTGACAATGACAAAATAATCTCTTTTTTTGTGATGTTGATTGAGGGATAAATATTGGCCAGGACACTGGGGATAACTCCCCTGCTCTTCTTTGAAAGAGTGCCGTGGAATCTTTTACGTCTACCTGAGAGGGCAGCCGGGGCCTCGGTTTAACGTCTCATCCGAAAGACAGCACCTCCGACGGTGCAGCACTCCCTCAGCATTGCACTGGTGTGTCAGCATAGATTTTTTTGTGCTCATGTCTCTGGAGTGGGACTTGAACCCACAACCTTCTGGCTCAGAGGCGAGAGTGCTACCCACTTAAAAAAATATATATATTTATTGAACATTAAGAACATTTACAACATCGTGATCATTCCATTGTATCATACAAATCCATTCCGTCCCTCTGCACAGCCGTTCCTCCAACACACATTAAAACCTGAAGTTTAATTTGTCTCCTGTAACATATAATAATCTATTGTATTTTACAAATTGATTATAAAATACTATCTTTAAATTCTTTTCTGAATAAAACATCCACAAAGCCTTATAATGATCTTTTAGTTTATATTTAAAATACTCTTTTAGGTTTATTCTCCTGCCCTTAAAAAAACAGAGCATTGCTTCTTTGCATAATCACAAATCTAGCCAAACTGAGCATCAAATTAATTGCTGCTTTGCTAGACTCGATAGACTCTCCTGCAATCCCCATCTCAAAACTGAGTCCCACGAGATTCCCATTCTTGCTCTTCGGTCCTTACCCAGCAAGAAAACCTCACACAACTGTCGAACATAGTACTTAAAATCCTTTAACTGCGGACAAAGCACCAGCAAATGGGGCAGAGTCTCATCCCGCGTCCCACACACTGGGCAAGTTGCCACCTCTACTCGCCCAATCTTACATAAGGCTATCACGGTAAAAATACGGTTATGAGCCAATTTGAAATCCTGTTCAATCCACGATGGACATTTAAAATTCGCCCACACTCCCTTCCAAATCCTGTTGAAGTCCAGCTGTGGGTTTATATTCTGCCAAAACTCCTGACCAGCAGGTGTCTTAAATCTCCATTCTCTAAATACCCCGTAGAAATCTCATGTGTTACAGTGGTCAAATTGAACCAATTCCTCCCCTTAGAAGATGAGAAGGGGGATTTAATAATGGAAAATGTGGAAATGGCTGAGACCTTAAACAATTATTTTGCTTCGGTCTTCACAGTGGAAGACACAAAAACCATGCCAAAAATTGCTGGTCACGGAAATGTGGGAAGGGAGGACCTTGAGATAATCACTATCACTAGGGGGGTAGTGCTGGACAGGCTAATGGGACTCAAGGTAGACAAGTCCCCTGGTCCTGATGAAATGCATCCCAGGGTATTAAAAGAGATGGCGGAAGTTATAGCAGATGCATTCGTTATAATCTACCAAAATTCTCTGGACTCTGGGGAGGTACCAGCGGATTGGAAAACAGCTAATGTAACGCTTCTGTTTAAAAAAGGGGGCAGACAAAAGGCAGGTAACTATAGGCCGGTTAGTTTAACATCTGTAGTGGGGAAAATGCTTGAAGCTATCATTAAGGAGGAAATAGCGGGACATCTAGATAGGAATAGTGCAATCAAGCAGACGCAACATGGATTCATGAAGGGGAAATCATGTTTAACTAATTTACTGGAATTCTTTGAGGATATAACGAGCATGGTGGATAGAGGTGTACCGATGGATGTGGTGTATTTAGATTTCCAAAAGGCATTCGATAAGGTGCCACACAAAAGGTTACTGCAGAAGATAAAGGTACGCGGTGTTAGAGGAAATGTATTAGAATGGATAGAGAATTGGCTAGCTAACAGAAAGCAGAGAGTCGGGATAAATGGGTCCTTTTCGGGTTGGAAATCGGTGGTTAGTGGTGTGCCACAGGGATCAGTGCTGGGACCACAACTGTTTACAATATACATAGATGACCTGGAAGAGGGGACAGAGTGTAGTGTAAAATTTGCAGATGACACAAAGATTAGTGGGAAAGCGGGTTGTGTAGAGGACACAGAGAGGCTGCAAAGAGATTTAGATAGGTTAAGCGAATGGGCTAAGGTTTGGCAGATGGAATACAATGTTGGAAAATGTGAGGTCATCCACCTTGGAAAAAAAAACAGTAAAAGGGAATATTATTTGAATGGGGAGAAATTACAACATGCTGCGGTGCACAGGGACCTGGGGGTCCTTGTACATGAATCCCAAAAAGTTAGTTTGCAGGTGCAGCAGGTAATCAGGAAGGCGAATGGAATGTTGGCCTTCATTGCGAGAGGGATGGAGTACAAAAGCAGGGAGGTCCTGCTGCAACTGTACATGGTATTGGTGAGGCCGCACCTGGAGTACTGCGTGCAGTTTTGGTCACCTTTCTTATGGAAGGATATACTAGCTTTGGAGGGAGTACAGAGACGATTCACTAGGCTGATTCCAGAGATGAGGGGGTTACCTTTTGATCATAGATTGAGTAGACTGGGTCTTTACTCATTGGAGTTCAGAAGGATGAGGAGTGATCTTATAGAAACATTTAAAATAATGAAAGGGATAGACAAAATAGAGGCAGAGAGGTTGTTTCCACTGGTCGGGGAGACTAGAACTAGGGGGCACAGCCTCAAAATACGGGGGAGCCAATTTAAAACCGAGTTGAGAAGGGATTTCTTCTCCCAGAGGGTTGTGAATCTGTGGAATTCTCTGCCCAAGGAAGCAGTTGAGGCTAGCACATTGAATGTATTCAAATCACAGATAGATAGATTTTTAACCAATAAGGGAATTAAGGGTTACGGGGAGCGGACGGGTAAGTGGAGCTGAGTCCACGGCCAGATTAGCCATGATCTTGTTGAATGGCGGAGCAGGCTCGAGGGGCTAGATGGCCTACTCCTGTTCCTAATTCTTATGTTCTTATGTTCTCCAGCAGAAAGCTTGGAAAAGCGGGACACATTATACCTCCTTTGGAGATTTGTGTATTTATTTCTTCCATCCACTCCTGTGGCATTGCCCTCACAATCTTCTCACACATGATCTTAATTGCTTTTTCCTCTACCTCCTGATCGTCCTCCCAAACCATGTCCCTCACTACCGCTTCTGGCAACCAGCCTGGAATTACCTCATTTAATACATCTTTCACATATATAATACCATACTAAATAATACGGAGTGTGAATGGACCCGATAAAGCATCGCAAAAGCCGGTTTTCAATGCGCAATGCGCATGTGCTGAAAACCAGCCTTTCCGATCTGTCAAGCTAGAGCATGACAGATCTTCCATATCTCGGAAGCGAGGACATTTGCACAGGCAAGATTGTGGGATTTACCCATATCTTGTACAGCAAATGTCCTGAAAACTCTTGCGCTTGATAAAATCAAGCACGTCGCCTACTTTTACAGGCATAAGAGTTTTAAAACACACTTGAAACATAAAACTAAATTTAAAAAACACATATTATTTTTTAAAACCCTGCCCACTATGTTAAATTTAATTGAAAGCATAATTTTTTAAAAGTTTGTTAAAAATCGGAAAAATATATATTTTTAATAATACATAAATAACTTTAATTTAAATTAATGTTAAATATGTAGTGTATTTTTTCTATTTTTTATTGTGTGTTTGGGGGGAGGGGTTTCTCTTTCATAATAATGGGAACTCCAACTTCCGGCGTTCCCATTATTATGAATGAGAACATACTTTACCTGATTGGCTGCCCAGAGCCATGTGGCTGCAGCTCCAGCCCTGCGCATGTCCTGACGTGCACACGCTGCAACGCGCAGTCAGTGGAGGCCTCAGGACCGGGATCTTGCGTGGACGCAGCAGGAACAAGTAAGTCCGCATCTTTTTTCTACAATCCAGTCGAACGCCCCCGGAAGGAGAAACCAGGATTTCTGGGCCATTGTTGTAATTCCATATAAAATATTTCCTGTCCTCCTATCCCACTTGATTTTAAAAAATGCTGGAAACAACTCTTCCAAAAACTTGTATTTGACTTATGAAGAAATCTCTTCACCCATTTAATTCTAAAGGATTTTTTCTTCAAATCAATATCTGGGAAATTGAGTCCTCCTCGATTTCGCTGTCCGATGATGGTATTGTAAGCAACCAAGGCTGGTTTCCCTTCCCATAAAAACTTTACACAAGTCTCTCGGATAGACTTTTCTGCCCATTCAGGAATATCCTCCACTGTCAACAAGTACCATAGTGTAGATAGCAGGAGAGCTGCCACCACTGTCACTCTTCCTTGCACTTTCAGCCACCTTCTCTCCCATCTTCTCAAAATCTTTTTAATTTTCATAACCTTCGGTTCCCAATTTAGTTGATCCACTTCATCCCTATCCTTCTTGCACCCCATATGCACCCTCAGAACTTCTAAAATCTCCACCACCTTAAAAGGGCTTTCCTCCTACTCCTTCCCACATAAGAACATAAGAACATAAGAATTAGGAACAGGAGTAGGCCATCTAGCCCCTCGAGCCTGCTCCGCCATTCAACAAGATCATGGCTGATCTGGCCGTGGACTCAGCTCCACTTACCCGCCCGCTCCCCGTAACCCTTAATTCCCTTATTGGTTAAAAATCTATCTATCTGTTATTTGAATACATTCAATGAGCTAGCCTCAACTGCTTCTTTGGGCAGAGAATTCTACAGATTCACAACCCTCTGGGAGAAGAAATTCCTTCTCAACTCGGTTTTAAATTGGCTCCCCATATTTTGAGGTTGTGCCCCCTAGTTCTAGTCTCCCCAACCAGTGGAAACAACCTCTCTGCCTCTATCTTGTCTATCCCTTTCATTATTTTAAATGTTTCTATAAGATCACTCCTCATCCTTCTGAACTCCAATGAGTAAAGGCCCAGTCTACTCAATCTATGATCAAAAGGTAACCCCCTCATCTCTGCAATCAGCCTAGTGAATCGTCTCTGTACCCCCTCCAAAGCTAGTATATCCTTCCTTAAGAAAGGTGACCAAAACTGCACGCAGTACTCCAGGTGCGGCCTCACCAATACCATGTACAGTTGCAGCAGGACCTCCCTGCTTTTGTACTCCATCCCTCTCGCAATGAAGGCCAACATTCCATTCGCCTTCCTGATTACCTGCTGCACCTGCAAACTAACATTTTGGGATTCATGCACAAGGACCCCCAGGTCACTCTGCACCGCAGCACGTTGTAATTTCTCCCCATTCAAATAATATTCCCTTTTACTGTTTTTTTTACCAAGGTGGATGACCTCACACTTTCCGACATTGTATTCCATCTGCCAAACCTTAGCCCATTCGCTTAACCTATCTAAATCTCTTTGCAGCCTTTCTGTGTCCTCTACACAACCCGCTTTCCCACTAATCTTTGTGTCATCTGCAAATTTTGTTACACTACACTCTGTCCCCTCTTCCAGGTCATCTATGTATATTGTAAACAGTTGTGGTCCCAGCACCGATCCCTGTGGCACACCACTAACCACCGATTTCCAATCCGAAAAGGACCCATTTATCGCGACTCTCTGCTTTCTGTTCGCCTGCCAATTCTCGATCCATGCTAATACATTTCCTCTGACTCCGCGTACCCTTATCTTCTGCAGTAACCTTTTGTGTGGCACCTTATCGAATGCCTTTCGAAAATCTAAATACACCACATCCATCGGTACACCTCTATCCACCATGCTCGTTATATCCTCAAAGAATTCCAGTAAATTAGTTAAACATGATTTCCCCTTCATGAATCCATGCTGCGTCTGCTTGATTGCACTATTCCTATCTAGATGTCCCGCTATTTCTTCCTTAATGATAGTTTCAAGCATTTTCCCCACTACAGATGTTAAACTAACCGGCCTATAGTTACCTGCCTTTTGTCTGCTCCCTTTTTTAAACAGAGGCGTTACATTAGCTGTTTTCCAATCCGCTGGTACCTCCCCAGAGTCCAGAGATTTTTGGTAGATTATAACGAATGCATCTGCTATAACATCCGCTATCTCTTGTAATACCCTGGGATGCATTTCATCAGGACCAGGGGACTTGTCTACCTTGAGTCCCATTAGCCTGTCCAGCACTACCCCCCTAGTGATAGTGATTGTCTCAAGGTCCTCCCTTCCCACATTCCTGTGACCAGCAATTTTTAGCATGGTTTTTGTGTCTTCCACTGTGAAGACCAAAACAAAATAATTGTTTAAGGTCTCAGCCATTTCCATATTTCCCATTATTAAATCCCCCTTCTCATCTTCTAAGGGACCAACATTTACTTTAGTCACTCGTTTCCATTTTATATATCTGTAAAAGCTTTTACTATCCGTTTTTATGTTTTGCGCAAGTTTACCTTCGTAATCTATCTTTCCTTTCTTTATTGCTTTCTTAGTCATTCTTTGCTGTCGTTTAAAATTTTCCCAATCTTCTATTTTCCCACTAACCTTGGCCACCTTATACGCATTGGTTTTTAATTTGATACTCTCCTTTATTTCCTTGGTTATCCACGGCTGGTTATCCCTTCTCTTACCGCCCTTCTTTTTCACTGGAATATATTTTTGTTGAGCACTATGAAAGAGCTCCTTCAAAGTCCTCCACTGTTCCTCAATTGTGCCACCATTTAGTCTGTGTTTCCAGTCTACTTTAGCCAACTCTGCCCTCATCCCACTGTAGTCCCCTTTGTTTAAGCATAGTACGCTCGTTTGAGACACTACTTCCTCATCCTCAATCTGTATTACAAACTCAACCATACTGTGATCACTCATTCCGACAGGATCTTTTACTAGGAGATCGTTTATTATTCCTGCCTCATTACACAGGACCAGATCTAAGATAGCTTGCTCCCTTGTAGGTTCTGTAACATACTGTTCTAAGAAACAATCCCGTATGCATTCTATGAATTCCTCCTCCAGGCTACCCCGTGCAATTTGAGTTGACCAATCAATATGTAGGTTAAAATCCCCCATGATTACTGCCGTTCCTTTTTCACATGCCTCCATTATTCCCTTGATTATTGCCCTCCCCACCGTGAAGTTATTATTTGGGGGTCTATAAACTACGCCCACCAGTGACTTTTTCCCCTTATTATCTCTAATCTCCTCCCACAATGATTAAACGTTTTGTTCATTAGAGCCAATATCGTCTCTCACAACTGCCCTGATATCATCCTTTATTAACAGAGCTACCCCACCTCCTTTCCCTTCTTGTCTATCTTTCTGAATCGTCAGATATCCCTGTATGTTTAATTCCCAGTCTTGGCCACCCTGCAACCACGTTTCTGTAATGGCCACCAAATCATACCCATTTGTAATGATTTGTGCCGTCAACTCATTTACTTTATTTCGAATGCTGCGTGTGTTTAGGTAGAGTGTTTTAATACTAGTTTTTAAACCATGATTTTTAGTTTTGACCCCTCCTGCAGCCCCTTTATATTCAGTGGCCCTTTTTGTTTTTTGCCTTGGGTTTCTCTGCCCTCCACTTTTACTCATCTCCTTTCTGTCTTTTGCTTTTGTCTCCTTTTTGTTTCCCTCTGTCTCCCTGCATTGGTTCCCATCGCCCTGCCATATTAGTTTAACTCCTCCCCAACAGCACTAGCAAACACTCCCCCTCGGACATTGGTTCCGGTCCTGCCCAGGTGCAGACCGTCTGGTTTGTACTGGTCCCACCTCCCCCAGAACCGGTTCCAATGCCCCAGGAATTTGAATCCCTCCCTGCTGCAACACTGCTCAAGCCACGTATTCATCTGAGCTATCCTGCGATTCCTACTCTGACTAGCATGTGGCACTGGTAGCAATCCCGAGATTACTACTTTTGAGGTCCTACGTTTTAATTTAGCTCCTAGCTCCTTAAATTCGTCTTATAGGACCTCATCCCTTTTTGTACCTATATCGTTGGTACCAATGTGCACCTCGACAACTGGCTGTTCACCCTCCCTTTTTAGAATGTCCTGCACCCACTCCGAGACATCCTTGACCCTTGCACCAGGGAGGCGACATACCATCCTCGAGTCTCGGTTGCGGCCGCAGAAACGCCTATCTATTCCCCTTACAATCGAATCCCCTATCACTATCGCTCTCCCACTCTTTTTCCTTCCCTCCTGTGCAGCAGAGCCAGCCACGGTGCCATGAACTTGGCTGCTGCTACCCTCCCCTGATGAGTCATCCCCCTCAACAGTACTCAAAACGGTGTATCTGTTTTGCAGGGGTTGACCGCAGGGGACCCCTGCACTACCTTCCTTGCACTGCTCTTCCTGCTTGTCTTCCATTCCCTAACTGGCTGTGGACCCTTCACCTGTGGTAAGACCAGCTCGCTACATGTGCTACTCACGTCATTCTCAGCATCGTGGATGCTCCAGAGTGAATCCACCCTCAGCTCCAATTCCGCAACGCGGACCGTCAGGAGCTGGAGGCGGACACACTTCCCGCACACGTACTCGTCAGGGACACCTGAAGTGTCCCTGAGTTCCCACATGGTACAGGAGGAGCATATCACGTGACTGAGCTCTCCTGCCATGACTTAACCCTTAGATACACTTAAATTGGCAACAACAATGTTAAAGTTTACTCACAACCAGGCATTGGGTCTGACTATAGTTCACTCTGGCTCCTGAAGCTCAACAATACTCCTCCACTACTCCCATAGTCTTCCTCACTGACTCCCCATCCCACAACGTTTAGGTCGTGTCATCTGTATATTGGTGTATCACCGACACCTGCCCGGAACTGGGAACCGCAATCCCGATTACGCCTTGTTCCTTTCGCATCATGTAACCTAATGGTTCTGCTACCAATGTGTACAACAATGGGGACAGAGGACAACCCTGCCTCACTGATCTCTGTATTGGAAAATACTTGGATAAAAAAACATTACATTTAACACAGCTAAATGTGTTTGAATAAAAAATCCTTATCCACTCAATGAAATTTTTCCCAAAACCAAATGCTTCCAAAACCATCAAGAAAAACTCATGAGACACTCTATCAAAGACGTTCTCGTTGATCTATCTTTATCACATAAGCTTCCCTCCCACTCTCTTCCATGAGTTCTATAGCATCTCGGATTGAGACCGCAGAGTCAGCGATGTCCGGGGCCTATGACTCCATAGGACTGAGAGGACGAAACTATCTGTGGCATCACCTCCTTCATACGATTTGCCATAACCCTCGCCAAGATCTTATAATCCACGTTTAATAATGTGATGTGCCTCCAATTCTTCAGATCCCTTCAATCCCCTTTATTTTTATAAGCTAAGCTTATGATACCTCTCCTCATCGATGGGGCCAGGCTTCCCTCAGTTTTAATCTCCTTAAAAACCTCGAAGACCAATGGACTTAAAATCTCTAAAAATTCTTTACAAAATTCTGCACTTAGTCCATCAGACCCTGGGCCCCACCCCCATCCCACCCCCTTCATTTGACTTATTGCTACTTTTATTTCCATTAATCCTACTTGTTTGTCACACATGCTTCTCTCATCCTCCTTTAAACCCTCTTCAATAAAAGCACTAACCTTCTCCATCGCCAATTTGGAAATGTCTCCTTTTGTATATAACTCTTGATAAAAGCTACTAGTCACTTCCATAATCTCCCCACTTTCATTAATGATCTTTTACCAAACCTTCAACTCTCCAATTAATGATAATCTTTGTCGCAACTTCTCTTGCTCTAGAAAATACTGAGTGCATCTTTCTCCCTCCAATGCATCTTTAGCCTTTGCACGGAGAATTGCCCCTTGTATTTTTCAGCTTGCAATAATTCCCACTCTTCCTTTAAAACCTTCCACTTAGTCTCTGCTCCCTTATCCCCTCCGTCATCTGCTTTACAGATATCTGTAAACCTTCTGTTTATATTCTTCTTGACGCCGATTAGCTGTTGCTCTTTCTTTCCCATAACATACCAAAAATATTTTTACCTGTTATTTGAAATTGTCCCACCAAACTCTTTTTTCTTTCAAGAACAAAGGTTCCTTCCGAACATTTTATATTATTTTTAAAATTCCTTTTTTAAAAGCAATTTCTTTCAGGTACTGACTGTTCAAAATCCACTCCCCTGGACCGATCTTAACTCTGCCGTTCCTAATTTTAAGAACCAAAGCCAAGTGGTCACTTAAAAATACTTTTTTATAATAAATCTCCACCACCTCAGAACTTAACCTTTCCCACATGAATACAAAATCTATTCGGCTCTGTTTAAAAACATCACTCACACAACCTCTTCTGGAGAATTCCCTTTTTATGAGGTTCTGATCCCTCCATATCTGTGGTTGGGAAAATGTTGGTCCATTATTAAAGAAGCAGTAGCAGGACATTTGGAAAAGCAAAATTCAGTCAGGCAGAGTCAGCATGGATTTATGAAGGGGAAGTCATGTTTGACAAATTTGCTGGAGTTCTTCGAGGATGTAATGAACAGGGTGGATAAAGGGGAACCAGTGGATGTGGTGTATTTGGACTTCCAGAAGGCATTTGACAAGGTGCCACATAAAAGTTTACCGCACAAGATAAAAGTTCACGGGGTTGGGGGTAATATATTAGCATGGATAGAGGATTGGCTGACTAACAGAAAACAGAGAGGCAGGATAAATGGTTCATTCTCTGGTTCCCAACTCTAGTGAGGTGTCGCAGGGATCAGTGCTGGGACCCCAACTATATACAATCTATATTAACGACTTGGAAGAAGTAGCCAAGTTTGCTGACGATACAATGATGGAAGGAAAAGCAACGTGTGAGGAGGACACAAAAAATCTGCAAAAGGTCATAGACAGGCTAAGTGAGAGGGCAAAAATTTGGCAGATGGAGTATAATGTTGGGAAGTGTGAGGTCATGCACGTTGGCAGAATAAAAATCAAAGGGCAAGTTATTATTTAAATGGAGAAAGATTGCAAAGTGCTGCAGTACAGCGGCACTTGGGGGTACTTGTGCATGAAACGCAAAGGGATATTATGCAGGTACAGCAAGTGATCAGGAAGGCCAATAGTATCTTGGCCTTTATTGCAAAGGGGATGGAGTATAAAAGCAGGGAAGTCTTGCTACAGCTACATAAGGTATTGGTGAGGTCACACCTGGAATACTGTGTGCAGTTTTGGTTTCCATATTTATGAAAGGATATACTTGCTTTGGAGGCTGTTCAGAGAAGGTTTACTGGGTTGATTCCGGGGATGAGGGGGTGACTTATGAGGAAAGGTTGAGTAGGTTGGGCCTCTACTCATTGGAATTCAGAAGAATGAGAGGTGATCGTATCGAAACGTATAAGATTATGCGGGGGCTTGACAAGGTGGATGCAGAGAGGATGTTTCCACTGATGGGGGAGACTAGAACTACAAGGAATGATCTTAGAATAAGGGGCTGCCCATTTAAAACTGAGATGAGGAGAAATTTCTTCTCTCTGAGGGTTGTAAATCTGTGGAATTCACTGCCTCAGAGAGCTGTGGAAGCTGGGACATTGAATAAATTTAAGACAGAAATAGACAGTTTCTTAAACGATAAGGTGATAAGGGGTTATGGGGAGCAGGCGGGGAAGTGGAGCTGGGTCCATGACCATATCAACCATGATCTTATTGAATGGCGGAGCAGGCTCGAGGGGCCGTATGGCCTACTCCTATTTCTCATGTTATGTTCTTATAGGTCTCTCAAATTTAAAATTGCCATCATTTTTACAATCATCTCTTGGAGTTATCATCCTTAAAGGTCATCTGGGCTGAAATGTCCATCCCAGATAAAAAAATACATGAAAATCCCCCACGATACAAGGGTTTTCTGCCTCTGCCACTTCAGTGAATAAACAATGAAAAAACTCACGATGTTTGCAATGGTCGTTCAGCGCATAGATATTACAGAGATCACGATTCAATTCATCCGTTTGTACCTTTAACTGTACAAATCTCCCCCCATTGGTGTCTTTGTCCACCAATGCAACGTTCTCTTTTATGAACGTACTCAGTAAAACAGCCACCCCTCTACGGTTATTATTTGCGCAACTTGCAAACACTTCTCCCTTCCGAACCTTCCAAACTCTTTCTAGGATATCCTCATCTCAAAAGGCTTCTTGCAGACACAACACCTTTAAAATGCTGCAACAACTGCTGCAATTTCTTCTCCCCCTCAGTCCGTTCACATTAATCGAGACCAATGTAATCATTGCTCCCAATAAAAGAAGTGTGCCTGATAATCCCCCCCCCTCCCCCCGCCATCATCGTTTAATCTCTGGCCTTCCCTCCTCTCATGTTCCTTCCCAACCTTTTGGGCAGTTGTTGCTTTCTCCTGCAGCCTCCGGCTCTTTTTCACCTCCTGCAGTTTCAGCCTCTTCCTTACATAAATTTAGGCCGTGGAACTGTCCCTTCTCCCTCCTTCTGTCCCTCACTAACCTTTCCCCTTCCACATGATGCCCCCCACCCCCCCAAGTCCATGTCTCCTTCCTCCTCTGACACCTCACTCTCGAGCTCTTCTGTCATCTCCGGTCCCTGTACCCCGTCAGATACAGAATCTCCCTTAGAGAGTCCTCCTGCTAACATGGTTTCTCCAACAGTGCCACTCCCTTCGGCCTCACCTCCACCGCTGACCCTTGCTCCCCGTTTCTTCTCTCTCTGGGACAATGGTGCGTCCCCACCCATCTTGCTCCCTTTTGGCGTCTTTGTCTCCCCACTCCCGTCCTGCTGCTCCTTTAAGACTCCTGCCTCTTGCACCCTCTCCTGGTCTTGCCCCCTCCTGCTCCCCAAGATGTACAACTCCCCGTCTCCCTTTGGAGTATTTACACTTACCCCGCACCTGCCTCTGCTCCCCCCACAGACACCTATATTATGGCTCGACTCTATCCTCCACTGACTTTGTCTTTTTCCACCACACTTGGTGTGTTTTCCACCATCTCCATCCTGTTTTCTGCTCTGCAATTTTCTGCCTCTTCTTGCGCTCTTTCCTCATTCCGTTCGGCGGCTGTGTCCTCCGCCTGCTCCGCTCTTCTGGCCACTCCACTCACACCTCCTGCTCCTTCTCCCATCTCCTCGTCACTCAAGGAGCTTCCTCCTGCCTCACACTCACAGCGGGTGGGGCCTTTGTGACAAACCGCACAGCTCTCTGCCTTGCAGTTCCGAGTGATGTGTCCAGACTTGCCACAGTTATAACAGGACAGGTCTGGACAGCTTCTTACTAGATGGTCATGTCCAAGACAGTAATAGCAAACCTTCACCTGGTTATCATGCGGAACCCGGAAGTACTGCACTCCTTCCATTGTCTTGAATATCATGCTGTAGAGTAATGACTTCACCCTCTCTGGGAACCACACTTTTACATAATTACCCGCGTTCCAGAATAGTATCTCCCCTTTATTACTGAGAAATGTTTAATGTCCTATGACTCCAACTTTCTTATCAGCACATCGTCCTCAACATAAACCGGTAGGTTTAAGAATGAAACTACCACCTCTTTGGAATACAACAAAGATACACCCAAGTCCTTCTCACCAGGCTCAGTAAAAGTCTTTCCACCTCCTCTCGGCCACTGACCGTCACTTCGAACCCAACATTTGGCTTTGGTCGGCAAGCAAAGCAACTTCCCTCACCGCAGGCCTCATGTACTGCCTGGATAATATCCCAAGTTCACATCTCCTTATCCTGGCAGTGAACCACCACTGTGTTTTGTTTTCCAAACCTCCTGGGGTCTTTGGGCCTTTTATTCTCCCTTCTCAAGACATTCTCTCCCCTGATTAAATTCACATTGGGAGCACTGTCCTCTGAGGGGCCCAGCACTCCAGGCCCCTCAGCAGCATCTGATTGATGTTTATGGGCCAAAAAAGGCCTAAAATTTGAAAAAAAAACTCAAAAACCAACTTTTTACAAACTCGCTCCAACCCTTGCAGTAATCAGCAGCACCTGCTCACTCCTAGCCCCTCCCACCGAGACAATGCTCACTCTTAGCCCCTCCCACCAAGAGAGTGCTCACTCCTAACCCCTCCCACCTAGAGAGTGCTCACTCCTAGCCCCTCCCACTGAGAGAGTGCTCACTCCTAGCCCCTCCCACCTAGAGAGTGCTCACTCCCAGCCCCTCCCACTGAGAGAGTGCTCACTCCTAGCCCCTCCCACCAGGAGAGTGCTCACTCCTAGCCCCTCCCACCGCGAGAGTGCTCATTCCTAGCCCCTCCCACCGGGAGAGTGCTCACTCCTAGCCCCTCCCACTGAGAGAGTGCTCACTCCTAGCCCCTCCCACTGGGAGAGTGCTCACTCCTAGCCCCTCCCACCTAGAGAGTGCTCACTCCTAGCCCCTCCCACCGAGAGAGTGCTCACTCCTAGCCCCTCCCACCTAGAGAGTGCTCCCCACTGAGCCACAGCTGACACTGAAGAAAGAAGAGTTCATGGTAAACTCAATTTTGAAGTTTATGCGATAGTTTAAGGGGATTCACAGTTCAGTTACCACAGGGATGTCAATTATCAGGAGGAGCAACTTTAAATTTGGGATCAGGGCGAGCAATCTGTTTCACACATTTGGGAACGGTGATGATGCTTGCAGCAGTCCATGTGCACAATAGCCGGGCCCTGGATCTGCTCTATGGGTAACTGAAGATATAGCCCTTCGAAAGGCTTGGTCAGTGAATTACAGAGCCTAGTGTGGAGCTCAAGCACAAAGAATAGATCGTCATTTGTGTGCGACACAAGAACATAAGAACATAAGAACATAAGAACACAAGAACATAAGAACATAAGAAATAGGAGCAGGAGTAGGCCATTTGGCCCCTCGAGCCTGCTCCGCCATTCAATAAGATCGTGGCTGATCTGATCTTGGCCTCAACTCCACTTCCCTGCCCGCTCCCCATAACCATTGACTCCGTTATCGTTCAGAAATCTGTCTATCTCCCCCTTAAATATATTCAATGACCCAGACTACACAGCCCTCAGGGGTAGAGAATTCCAAAGATTCACAACCCTCTGAGAGAAGAAATTCCTCCTCATTTCTGTTTTAAATGATCGGCCCCTTATTCTGAAAATATGGCCCCTAGTTCTAGATTCCCCCACGAGAGGAAACATCTTCTCTGCATCTACCCTGTCAAGCCCCCTCAGAATTTTATATGTTTCAATAAGATCACCTCTCATTCTTCTAGAGTAGAGGCCCGACCTGCTCAACCATTCTTCATAAGTCAACCCCTTCATCTCAGGAATCAACCTGGTGAACCTTCTCTGAACTGCCTCCAATGCAAGTATATCCCTCCTTAAATAAGGAGACCAAAACTGTACGCAGTACTCCAGGTGTGCAGGACTTGTAGCAGGACTTCTCTTCTTTTATACTCCATCCCCCTTTGCAATAAAGGCCAACATTCTATTTGCCTTCCCAATTGCTTGCTGTACCTGCACACTAACTTTTTGTGTTCCACGCACAAGGACCCCCAGGTCCCTCTGTACCTCAGCGTTTTATAACCTCTCCCCATTTAAATAATAATTTTTTTTTTTATTTTTCCTACCAAAGTGGATAACCTCACATTTTCCCACATTAGACTCCATCTGCCAAATTTTTGCCCGAGACAAAACAAGTTCCTGGAAGCACACCCAGGAAGACCCCAGGAGATCTCTCGCAGCTCCTTCATATTGAGAAACCCGGGCGAAGGAACAAGACACCGACTAGTTTGAAAAGAGCAGGACAGAAGATCCACAAGCCTTTTGGCAACCACGCTCGGTGACATCTCGTAGGTTATAAAGGGCAGGAAAGCCCGAGGAAGGTGCAGAATGAGACAGTTTTGAGGTCCAATGAAACAATTCAGTCATAGAACTGTAGAAAGGTTACAGCACAGAAGGAGGCCATTCGGCCCATCGAGCCCGTGCCGGCTCTCTGCAAGAGCACTTCAGCTGCCCCTCTCCGCCCGCCCTTTCCCCGTAGCCTTGCTAATTCTTTTCCTTCAGGCACTTATCCAATTCCCTTTTGAAAGCCATGATTGAGTCTGCCTCCACCATCCTTTCAGGCAGCGCATTCCAGATCCTAACCACTCGCTGCGTAAAAAAGTTTTTTCTTATGTCGCCTTTGGTTCATTTGCCAATCACCTTAAATCTGTGACCCTTCTGCCAATGGGAACAGCTTCTCTTTATCTACTCTGTCCTCCTGCAGGCTACGAAACCAGGTCGCTGATTGCAGCGCGGGCAGGCACAGCAAGAGGGGCGAAGGAGCGGCAAGAGTCCATAGAGGGAAGTGACCAGGGCCCTGGAGAGGCGTGAGTCTGGGGCCCAGAAGAGGCGAGGGCCCAGGGGCAGCACGGGCCCAGCCCATACTGCGATAGCTGTGCGTGCTCGGTCTGTGCATGAGAGCTGGTCTCCAGTTAGTCTTGGGTAACCCTTGCCACTGGACCAAGACCTAGCTCTGTCGAGCCCGTGTGGTGGCTGGTGTGCAACGGTCACCCCACGTTAAAAAAATCCACGCACAGGCATCTTCCACCCTTCACGATGTAGTTCGGGACCTGGAACATTAGGTCCTTCATTGTAACACCTGTGAACTCCCTTTTTGGCGTGGAAGCAAGTCGTCCTCGCTTCGAGGGACGGCCTATGATGATGATCTACTCTGTCCAGATTTTGAACACCTCCATCAAATCTCCTCTCAACCTCTCTGCTCCAAGGAGAACAACCCCAGCTTCTCCAGTCCATCCACCTAACTGTGAAGTCCCTCATCCCTGGAATCATTCTCGCAAATCTTTTCTGCACCCTCTCTAAGGCCTTCACATCCTTCCTAAAGTGCGGGGCCCAGAATTGGACACAGTGCTCCAGTTCAGGCCGAACCCAGGTTTGTTACAGTTTCATCACAATATCCAAGTGTTTGTACGCCATTGGCTGGGTTTTCGGTTCGTTGCCGCCTCTGTTGTCGCCTCGGAGGGGCAGTAATGGCGGCGGAAAGCATTTCCGGGCGGGTGGCCAGCTTCCAGTGCCCCGCCGGGACCTTCGGTGCCGGGTTTGCGGGGGCGTGGAGCAGTACCGCGCGGGAGAGGCGAGCCGGTGTGCAACGCCCCTGGCCACGACACCGGCTCGAAATTTGATTTGCGGCCCCCATCCGTAGCGCCCCCTAGTGGGACCGCATGTGAAAGCGGGCGGTCCGAGCTGTAGGGGCGGCAGTGAGGGAAGTAATGTCGACCTGAGCTAAGTGCGATCGTGCTTTTATTTTCTTATTTTGTGCGATTCATGTGGATGTGGTGTCGGTAAAGTATTGCGAATATTTCTGGTGGGTTTATTTCAGATTTTTTTTCCCAGTGAAGCCTCTCTTAGGGCGCTCCGAGGCGGGCTGTTTAGCTCGGGATTTTCAGTCGCTCAGCCGGCCTAGCGCCCTAAAAGAGGTGTGGAACGCTCCCCCCCCCTTTAGAGCTCTACCCCACACTCAGGGCCCAGCTGCCGAATTTTGCGGCTGGAGACGCAAACCATTTCCCGGCGCAAATTTTACCACCCCGCCCAGGTTAACGCCGCAACCAGAGGCACAACCGAATTTCCACCCCAAAGTCTCTATTCATGAAGCCCAGGATCCCGCTAGCTTTGGATTGGAGTAGGTGGTGCAACTAGTGGATGCCTTGGTCAATAAGGCAGATTTGATGTCCTGCAGTCCATTGCACAAGATGCCACACGTGTCCTGCCTAAACCTTCAAGGGCATCTGTTCAATCGGCTGCCCTTCATCATCTTTCCTCCTTTCCATCACCACGTACCATGCCACTTGAGCTCGTCAAAACGACAGTCGGTGATGGGCTCGGGGGCTGGACCTTGTGGGGGTGGGGTAGAAGGTTCGAAGTCACACTGCGGTTCAAGGCCACTTGGCTCAGGATGAAACCGGGAGCACTCGGAATCTGACATCTGAAGGCTGACGGGGCTGGAAACATTTTTTTTTTAAATTTGCATTCGTAACTTTTGCTGCAAATAGTCGGCAGAGGACAACCTCTCCCGCGGACTGCACGGAGCGAGGGATTTGACATCTGAAAAAGCAAAGAGAGTCAGTGTGTGTCTTCTCCGTTACCCATCGCGCAGTTTGTGATTTTCACAAACAGGTACCATAAAATAAGCTCAGGGGTTTGCATTTATTACAAGTTTCCTCAAGGTGTTTGTGGAGCTGGCCTTTTGCCAGCATTTGCGTGTGTGTGTTGTAGCCCAGGATGCACATTATTCCAGGAAGCTGTCTTTTTTCTGTCAGAGTTGGCTGCACTGGGAAGCGAGGAGCACCTCCTCTGTTACTGAGAGACTGCATCATTTTTTGGCCAGTTTTTCTCTGGCTCACCTTTACGTGTCATTGCAATATTAGCGGCAATGTCTTTCTAAATGTCATGAGAAATATTAAATTAACAGTGTCACAGAAAATAATGGGAATTAATGCTGCTTTATATTTATGAACTACCAACTTACACTGACCCAGACATTTACTGATGTGAGTGGTTTAATTATTCAGGCACTCAATGTGGACACATGGTAGGCAAACATGTCAAGGGCAGCGAGGTCTCTTTCGTTTGATGACATCACGTTTTTGGTGCCAGTATCCTTGAACTGGAAATGTTTGCTGTCTGCTCCCTCCAGAAACTGCCGAAACGAAAGACTTAAAGGGGTATCACCTCCGTGAAAAAGTGTTTGCCACAGCTTTTTGTCCTTGCGATTTTTCCTCCTCCTCTCCTGAACCACCCACCCCTGTGGTACTTCACCAGGGAGCGATTCTTCATGTGTGAACCAAGCCAGTAATTGTTGTTCACTGAGAGTCAGCTGTGGCTTAGAGGGTAGCACTCCCGTCTTTGAGTCAGAAGGTTGTAGGCTCAAACCTCGCTCCTGAGACTTGAGCACAGAAAAATCTAGGCTGATGCTCCAAGTGCAGTGCTGACAAAGTACTGCACTGTCAGAGATGCTGTCTTTCAGATGAGATGTCAAACTGAGGCCCCGTCTGCCCTCTCAGGTAGATGTAAAAGATCCTGATACATCCTTACTATACAGTATAAATGCACACGAGGCCCATGCTTGAGAAAGGTTAGTCTGTGACCTATCCTTTATTCCTTAGCACTCAAGTGATGAAGGTGGGTGGAGCTTCCCCTTTTCTACCTGAAGGTCCAGGTTAGGAGTGTCTCATACCTAGTGGTCAGTGTTCTCACGGTGTACAACTTAGGTCAGTTTATACATGGGTTACAATGCTGGTTGAATACATGACATCACCTCACCCCCCAAAGTCTTATTGGGATCACAGGTTGAGTCTCTCTGGTGGTTTACGCTCCCTTGTAGAGCGCCTGAGTTGGGGCTCCGGTTGTTGGGCTCTGGCCTGAGTGTCTGCTGTTTGCGGTGCCTCAGGCCTGTCCGGACTGCCCACAGTGACTGGGCTCTCCTCCCTTTGGTTCCGGTGTTCAGTCACTTGTGGTGAAGTGAATTCTATATCGTGTTCTTCCTCTGCTTCTTCTATGGGGTTGCTGAACCTCCTTTTTGTTTGATCCACATGTTTGCGTCAGATTTGTCCATTGGTAAATTTAACTACCAGAATCCTATTTCCCTCTTTGGCAACCACAGTGCCTGTGAGCCATTTGGGCCCTGCAGCGTAGTTGAGGACAAAAACAGGATCAATTACATCAATACATCGCGCCCTCGCATTCCTGTCATGGTAGTCATATTGTGACTGGCGCCTGCTCTCGACAATTTCTTTCATGGTGGGGTGTACAAGGGATAACCGGGTTTTGAGCGTCCTTTTCATTAGTAGCTCTGCGGGTGGAACCCCTGTGAGCGAGTGTGGTCGGGATCTATTGGCCAACAGGAGGCGTGATAAGCGGGTTTGTAGGGAACCCCCTTGGATTCTGAGCATCCCCTGTTTGATTATCTGCACTGCTCGTTCTGCCTGGCCGTTTGAGGCCGGCTTGAACGGTGCAGTTCTGACATGGTTAATTTCATTGCCTGCCATGAAGTCCTGGAATTCAGTGCTTGTGAAGCACGGGCCATTGTCGCTGACCAAGATGTCCGGTAGACCGTGGGCGGCGAACATTGCCCGTAAACTTTCTACCGTGGCAGAGGATGTGCTTGAATTTAAAATGTCACACTCGATCTATTTGGAGTAGGCGTCTACTACAACCAAAAACATTTTCCCCATGAAAGGATCTGCGTAGTCCACATGGATGCGTGACCAAGGCTTGGCGGGCCATGGCCAGGGGCTAAGGGGGGCTTCCCTGGGCGCATTGCCCAGCTGGGCACACGTGTTGCACCTGCGAACACAAAGTTCCAGATCTGCGTCTATCCCTGGCCACCAAACGTGTGACCTGGCAATTGCCTTCATCGTGACAATGCCCGGGTGCACATTGTGGAGTTCTCTGATGAACACCTCTCTGCCCATCTGGGGCATGACTACGCGGTTTCCCCACAGTAGGCAATCGGCCTGAATCGAGAGTTCATCCTTGCGCCTGTGAAATGGTTTAAATTTCTCAGGGCATGCCCTGTACGTGGCTGCCCAGTCCCCATTCAGGACACATTTCTTGACTAGAGACAATAGCGGGTCTCTATTTGTCCAGACTTTAATCTGACGGGCTGTCACGGGTGAGCCTTCGCTTCCGAAAGCTTCAACAGCCATGACCATCTCAGCAGCATGCTCGGTAGCCTTCTCAGTGGTGGCTAGTGGGAGCCTACTGAGTGCATCGGCGCAGTTTTCGGTGCCCGGTCTGTGCCGAATTGTGTAGTCATAGGCGGCTAACGTGAGTGCCCACCTCTGTATGCGGGCCGATGCGTTTGCATTTATGGCCTTGTTGTCAGCCAAAAGGGACGTTAGGGGTTTGTGATCTGTCTCCAGCTCAAATTTCCTGCCAAACAGGTACTAGTGCATTTTCTTTACCGCAAATACACATGCGAGCGCCTCCTTTTCTACCATCCCGTAGCCCCTTTCTGCCTGGGACAGACTTCTGGAGGCATAAGCTACCGGCTGTAACTGACCCTTGGCATTGACATGCTGCAACACACACCCGACACCATAGGACGACGCATCGCACGTTAACACAAGTTTCTTACATGGGTCATATAGCGTTAACAGATTGTTGGAACATAACAAATTTCGCGCTCTATCAAAAGCCCTTTCCTGGCTGTCCCCCCAGACTCATTCGCGACCTTTGCGTAGGAGCACGTGTAGCAGCTCTAGCAGCGTGCTCAATTTGGGAAGAAAGTTACCAAAATAGTTCAGGAGTCCCAGGAACGAATGCAGCTCCATCCTGTTACGGGGTCTGGGTGCTCTCTGGATCGCTTCCGTCTTGGACGCAGTAGGGCTGATCCCGTCTGCTGCTACCATCATCCCCAGGAATTCTACCTCTGGAGCTACGATGACGCACTTCGCCTTTTTCAGTTGCAAACCTACCCGGTCCAGTCTGCGTAGCACCTCCTCCAGGTTGTGGAGGTGTTCTTCATTATTGTAACCCGTAATGAGGATGTCGTCCTGAAAAACCACCGTCCCTGGAATCGACTTGAGGAGGCTTTCCATATTTCGTTGGAAGATCGCGGCAGCCGAGCGCATCCCGAACGGACATCTGTGGTACTCAAACAACCCCTTGTGTGTCGTGATGGTGGTCAGTTTCTTCGACTCACTCGCCAGCTCCTGGGTCATGTAAGCTGAGGTCAGGTCCAATTTTGAAAAAAGTTTGCCACCAGATAGCGTCGCAAAGCGGTCCTCCGCTCTCGGTAGCGGGTACTGGTCTTGGAGTGACACCCGATTGATGGTGGCCTTGTAATCGCCACATATCCTGACCGACCCATCCGCCTTGAGCACCGCACAATCAGGCTCGCTCAGTCACTGAATTCAACTGGCGAGTTGATGCCTTCCCTCAGCAGGCGGTCTAATTCGCCTTCTATCTTTTCCCGCATCACGTACGGCACTGCTCTGGCCTTGTGGTGTACTGACCTGGCGTCCGGGTTTATGTGAATCACTACCTTGGCCCCCATGAAAGTGCCAATGCCGGGTTGAAATAATGAGTCAAATTTGTCCAGGATCTGTGAGCATGATACTCGCTCCACAGAGGAAATTGCATTGACATCGCTCCATTTCCAGTTCATGACAGCAAGCCAACTCCTCCCCAGTAGTGCGAGACCGTCCCCTGGGACAATCCAGAGTGGCAGTCTGTTCTCCGAATCTTTGTGGGTCACGACTACCGGGGCGCTGCCTAGCACCGGAATGATCTGCTTTGTGTAAGTCCGTAGCTGTGCGTCAATCGCCGATAATTTTGGCCTCCTGGCCTTGGATGCCCACAACTTTTCGAACTGTTTGATACCCATCAGGGACTGGCTGGCACCCGTGTCTAGGTCCATTGATACTGGGATGCCATTGAGGAGCACTTTCATCATTATCGGTGGCGTCCTGGTGTATGAACTGTATACGTGCTCCACATGAACTCGCTGAACTGCAGCTTCCAGCGATTTCCCCCAGCGTCCATTTCTGCAATTTCTGCAGGTATTTTGCTCATCTCTGCAAACTCTGGCTGAGTGTATGCCTCCACGCCTCCAGTGTGAGTTGCGGTTTGAAACAAAAGGTCCCTTGCCAGTCGATCGTCCCTGACTGCCCCGGTTATTGTCCTTGAGTGCACCATTAACAGGTGTTGATGGCCCCATTACTGGCCGCATTGTCCCTTGCAATGGCGTGAATCGCTGTTCAGCTTGCCATTGTCTCTGTCGAACTCCCCCTCTTGGTTCGACTACATGTTGGGGCATGCCTGACTGCCCTTGTCTGCCTGGAGAACTGTGTGCTGCTTTAACAATGTTGAATCTCTGTCCCAACCATTCCTTAACTCGTCTGTTCTGCTAGTGGCCATGCTCGCGTGGTTTAAATCCCAGTTTCTTGTCGCCATTGATACGTCCTTACTACACAGTATAAATGCACACGAGGCCCATGCTTGAGAGAAGGTCAGTCTGTGACCTGTCCTTTATTCCTTAGCACTCAAGTGATGAAGGTGGGTGGAGCTTCCCCTTTTATACCCGAAGGTCCAGGTTAGGAGTGTCTCCCACCTAGTGGTCAGTGTTCTCACGGTGTACAACTTAGGTCAGTTTATACATGGGTTACAATGCTGGTTGAATACATGACAGATCCCACGGCATTATTTCGAAGAAGTGCAGGAGGAGTTATGCCTGGTGTCCCGGCCAAAATTTATCCCTCAATCAACATAACAAAAAAGCAGATTATCTGGTCATTATCACATTGCTGTTTGTGGAAGTTTGCATGTGCACAAACCACATTACAACAGTGATTACACTTCAAAAGTACTTCATTGACTGTAAAGTGTTTTGAGACGCCGGCTGGTCATTAAAGGCGCTATACAAATCCAAGTTTTTCTTTCTCTCCTTCTGTTGCAGCAGAGATCCCATCACGGGCAGGACCAATCTTGCCCCCGCACATGAAGGGGGAGGGGGGCATCAAGAGTTGGCATGCAAGAGCATTAACACTGTCTGATTTTCTTTTACTGCTCTTCCCGAACCCATGAATCCAGAAGCTAATTGTGGCATCCCCATCGCCACTCCATTTGCGTTCAACTAATCCACGATCCAAAGAATAGATTTGCGGATATGGTCATACAGCTCAGTGTGGTCATATGATGCATTTCTCCACTGAACCATTATTTTGGAGGGTGTGGGGAGGGGTGAGTGAAGATGGATAGACAGCCACATCACAATGCAGTCAACTGTAACAGGATGATGGATTTTGGTGCAATTTTAGCCATTACATTGGGTGGGTGTAAGCAAATGGGTCCAGGGTTTTAACGAATTTTCATGCTCAGGACTTGGGCGTCGCTGGCAACGCCGGCATTTATTGCCCGTCCCTAATTGCCCTCGAGCAGGTGGTGGTGAGTCGCCTTCTTGAACCGCTGCAGTCCGTGTGGTGAAGGTGCTCCCACAGTGCTGTTAGGGAGGGAGTTCCAGGACTTTGACCCAGCGACGATGAAAGAATGGCCGATATATTTCCAAGTCAGGATGGTGTGTGACTTGGAGGGGAACGTGGAGCTGGTGATGTTCCCATGAGCTTGTTGCCCTTGTCCTTCTAGGTGGTGGAGGTCATGGGTTTGGGAGGTGCGGTCGAAGGAGCTCGTAGATGATACACACTGCAGCCACGGTGGGCCGGTGGATGGGGTGGATATTTAGGCTAGTGGACAAGGTGCCAATTAAGCGGACTGCTTTGTCCTGGATGGTGTCGAGCTTCTTGAGAGTTGTTGGAGATGCATTCATCCAGGCAAGTGGGGAGTATTCCATCACACTCCTGACTCTTGCCTTGTGGTTGGTGAAGAGGCTTTGGGGAGTCAGGAGGTGAGACACTCGCTGCAGAATTCATAATGACATTGTTCCTTTACTACAGCATTGGTGTGACAACAATTTCTGTTTAAGAATATCACCAACTAGAGCAAGTGGTTTGACACAGTATGATTCCCCATGACAGCTGCCCCAAATTTCTGCACAGCCCCCATGTAGCGTTATACGCTGCCCCAGTAAAAGAAAAAACTTGCATTATTATAGCGCCTTTCACAACCTCAGGACATCCCAAGCCGCTCTACGGCCAATGAAATACTCCGCCGTCGTCCAGCTGGACTGCACTCGCCTGGTTCCGTTCTTATCCATCTAATCGTAGCCAGAGAATCACTTGCAATGGCTTCTCATACCGTCCCCACATCGTTACCTCTGGTATCCCCCAAGTATCTATCCCTGGCCCCCTCCTATTTCTCATCTACATGTTTCCCCACCAACCCCCGAGATGTCTGCGCTCATCTAATTCTGCCCTCCTGAGCATCCCTGATTATAATCGCTCAACCATTGGTGGCCGTACCTCCTGTTGCCTAGGCCCCAAGCTCTGGAACTCCCTGCCTAAACCTCTCCGCCTCTCTTTCCTCCTTCAAGATGCTCCTTAAAGCTTACCTCTTTGATCAAGCTTTTGGTCACCTGCGCTTATATCTACTTATGCGGCTCAGTGTCAAATTTTTTATCACGTAATACTCCTGTGAAGCGTCTTGGGACGTTTCATTACGTTAAAGGCGTTATATTGTTGCTGTTGTTGTTTTAAAGCGTAGTCACTGTTGTACACAATTTTGCATTGAAAGCCCCAGACACAGTGAGAATATGTGATAGATCACTTGCTGCTCAAAACACTTACCGTTTATTGATAGCTAACATTAGTTAATATTTTAGCATGGATAGAGGATTGACTAACTAACAGAGAACAGAGAGTCGGGATAAATGGTTCATTTTCTGGTTGGCAACCAGTAACTAGTGGGGTGCCGCAGGGATCAGTGCTGGGACCCCAACTATTTACAATCTATATTAACGACTTGGAAGAAGGGATTGAGTGTAACGTAGCCAAGTTTGCTGACGATACAAAGATGGGAGGAAAAGTAATGTGTGAGGAGGGCACAAAAAATCTGCAAAAGGACATAGACAGGCTAAGTGAGTGAGTAAAAATTTGGCAGATGGAGTACAATGTTGGAAAGTGTGAGGTCATGCACTTTGGCAGAAAAAAAATCAAAGAGCAAGTTATTATTAAAATGGAGAAAGATTGTAAATTGCTGCAGTACAGCGGGATCTGGGGGTACTTGGCCTTTATTGGTATCTTGGCCTTTATTGCAAAGGGGATGGAGTATAAAAGCAGGGAAGTCTTACTACAGCTATATAAGGTATTGGTGAGGCCACACCTGGAATACTGCATGCAGTTTTGGTTTCCATATTTACGAAAGGATATACTTGCTTTGGAGGCAGTTCAGAAAAGGTTCACTAGGTTGATTCTGGGGATGAGGAGGTTGACTTATGAGGAAAGGTTGAGTAGTTTGGGCCTCTACTTATTGGAATTCAGAAGAATGAGAGGTGATCTTATCGAAATGTATAAGTTATGAGGGGGCTTGACAAGGTGGATGCAGAGAGGAAGTTTCCACTGATGGGGGAGACTAGAACTACAGGGCATGATCTTAGAATAAGGGGCCGCCTATTTAAAACTGAGATGAGGAGGAATTTCTTCTCTCAGAGGATTGTAAATCTGTGGAATTCGCTGCCTCAGAGAGCTGTGGAAGCTGGGTCATTGAATAAATTTAAGACAGAAATAGACAGTTTCTTAAATGATAAGGGGATTAGGGCTTATTGGGAGCGGGCAGGGAAGTGGAGCTGAGTCCATGATCAGATCAGCCATGATCTTATTGAATGGTGGAGCAGGTTCGAGGGGCCTACTCCTGATACTATTTCTTATGTTCTTATAACATGATGATATTGAAGTCACGCTGTAAGATTTTAGTAACGGCCAGGGTTGCCAACTCTGATTGGACATATTCCTGGAGATTTCATCACATGACCTCCCGCCTGCCTTCAACAGCCCCGCCCCCACACTCCCACCATTGGCTGCCTGACACGTTCATCCTGGCAGTGACCCGCCTTCCCTCGCCAATTAGAAAGCTCTTAATTACCCGATTGGCTGATGCTTGACTGTCAGTCCAACAGCCTTTTTATCCCATCTCCGATATTTTTATAATGAATAAATGTTCAAAGAAAATGGAAAAGGAAATCACACACAATTCCTTTTAATGCCCCAATGATTTTTCTCTCGGAGTTACATAGAATTACATCGAAAATACAGCAGAGGAACAGGCCATTCGGCCCAGCCAGTTCATGCTTGCTCACAGCAGTGTCCTAGAGATTAATTTATAATTCCTGGAGACTCTGAGTGACAGACATGTTGATCCATTCACACACTATTCCTTCCTCTGCCCGCCAAACTGAGAACGCAATCAGCCCAGTTGGTTAACGCTCTTGTTGAAACATATATAAGATTCTGAGGGGGCTTGACAGGGTGGATGCAGAGAGAATGTTTCCCCTCGTGGGGGAATCTAGACCTAGGGGGAACAATCTCAGAATAAGAGGTCGCCCATTTAAGATGGAGATGAGGAGGAATTTCTTCTCTCAGAGGGTGGTGAATCTTTGGAATTCTCTACCCCAGAGAGCTGTGGAGGCTGAGTCGCTGAATATATTCAAGGCTGAGATAGACAGATTTTTGAACTACACGGGAGTCAAGAGTTATGGGGAGAGAGCAGGGAAGTGGAGTTGAGGCCAAGATCAGATCATCCATGCTCTTATTGAATGGCAGAGTAGACTCAAGAGGCCAAATGGCCTAATGCTCCTATTTCTTATGTGCTTATGTTCTTGTTGAAAATAGGAGACAAAGGACTTTCCGACCGACAGCTCAATGCTAATACCCAGAATCAACCATTTAACCCTCCCTGATGTCATCAAGTTAAAGGGGCCTGGTACATTAACCCACCATTCATTTAGATCAAGCTCTCTGACAATTAACCAATTTATCTGTGAATGGCTGAGACTGCGGGTCAATAAAAATTAAAATGGTGGGAAGATGAATTCCGTTCATTATCCGTTGCATCGTTAATTTAACAATATCCTGAACTTTGCCAACGTGTGGTATTATTTCATATCACTGCCGCACCTTATAATTGTTACCTTTGCTTTGTTAATTGTTGGGGATAAAAATAACTGGGCAGGAGTTAATTGAAGTTCTGATTTCTTAATTGGCTCATTATCATGTTTGCGTTCTCTGACAATGTGCAGTGTATAATTGTCACTCTATCCACACAGATGGCTTTTATAATTATTAAGAAAAAGAGCACTCTGTCTTTCACTCTGCTGTATGACAACACAGCTTCGCATTCTTGCAATCCTGGGATTTAATTAACAGCATACCATTCCCATTCTGTCATTAGAACTGCGGATTATATGATCAACAATGTAGAACGGGAATTAATTTTGCAAACACATTTTCTTGTTTAACATATAACTCTTTTTGAGGATCGAAATTCTGTGATCTGGCAGAACAATAGATTTGTTTCTCTCCGGAGCGCGGGTGTGCTGTGAGCAGGAGGGCAGGCAGGGGAGCTGCCTGGATACCAGTCGCATGCAGCTGGCTTTCCACAGTTTGCGCGCAAAAATCTCTATGCAGGTTGGCATTCATTAAATATGGCAGCAGCTCGTTTCTTTCTCCACAGCCCTGCCTCGCCCCCACCACCTCCAATACTACTCTCCCGAAGATACTAGCTGAAGTGCTCTTGCGGAGAGCCGGCACAGGTTCGATGGGCCGAATGGCCTCCTGCTGTGCTAAAAGAAAGAAAGACATGGAATTATATAGCATCTTTCATGACCACGTCTCAAAGCACTTTACAGCCAATGAAGTACATTTTTGGCGGGCAGTCACTGTTGTAATGTGGGAAACGCAGCAACCAATTTGCGCACAGCAAGCTCCCACGAACAGCAACGTGACAATGACCAGATCATCAGTTTTGTTGTTCTGTTGATTGAGGGATAAATATTGGTCAGGACACCTCCCCTGCTCTTCTTCAACATAGTGCCATGGGATCTTTTACGCCCACCTGAGAGAGCAGACGGGGCCTCGGTTTAACGTTTCATCTGAAAGACGGCACCTCCGACAGTGCGGCGCTCCCTCGGCACTGCACTGGGAGTGTCAGCCGAGATTTATGTGCTCAAGTCTCTGGAGTGGGATTTGGACCCACAACCTTCTGACTCGGAGGCAAAAGTGCTACCCACTGAGCCACGGCTGACAATGCTGTAACCATTCTTGGTGCCAGCTGGCGATAGAGACATTTCCGCGGTTGCGGGCTGCCCGACGGGATTGTGCCCGAGTTGGCCGTCGTGCTAACCTCGACGGTGACCGTCAGCGTGTTATTCAGCCACGGGGGGGGTATCGCTGCTGGTGTGCTCCCAGCCTGACACTCGGCTTCCGGCAGGGACCGCCAGGCATAGATCGGGAGTGGTGTCGCTGCCTGATATAAGCGTCCTGGCCGTTTGTTCGGCGGTAAAGGTGCATGGGGCATGGCCAGAAGTAGGGTTGCCAACTCTGATTGGATGTGTTTCTGGAGATCTTAATCGCATGACCTCCCGCCTCGAACCACCCGCCCAATCAAGCAGCCTTTTTTTTTTTTACCCCATTTCCAATATTTTTATAACTATTAAACGCACAGTTTTTTTTAATGCCCCAGTGATTTTTCTCCCAGAGTTGTTCACATCAGTGACCAGAGCTTGAAATCCTGGAGAATCCAGGGCAATCCTGGAGGGTTGGCAACCTTCCTCTGAAGTCAAGCTTTGGCCTGACACGGGACGTGACTCTCTGGAGGAGGGCCGCTCACTCCATTTTGATTCAGAGCCAACACGGGCCAAAACTCCACCTTTACACAGCACTACTCCGCATCAGCGTGAATCGGCAATGATAGAATCATAGAAATTTACAGCACGGAAGGAGGCCATTTCGGCCCATCATGTCCGCGCCGGCCGACCAAGAGCTATCCAGCCTAATCCCACTTTCCAGCTCTCGGTCCGTAGCCCTGTAAGTTACGGCACTTCAAGATGCAGATCCAAGTACTTTTTAAATGTGGTGAGGGTTTCTGCCTCTGCCACCCTTTCAGGCAGTGAGTTCCAGACCCCCACCGCCCTCTGGGTGAAGAAATTTCCCCTCAAATCCCCTCTAAACCTCCTATCAATTACTTTAAATCTATGTCCCCTGGTTGTTGACCCCTCTGCTAAGGGAAACAGGTCCTTCCTATCCACTCTAGACAGGCCCCACATTATTTTATACACCTCAATCAGGTCTCCCCTCAGCCTCCTCTATTCCAAAGAAAACAAACCCAGCCTATCCAATCTTTCCTCAGCGCTAAAATTCCCCAGTCCAGGCAACATCCTCGTAAATCTCCTCCGTACCCTCTCTAGTGCGATCACATCTTTCCTGTAATGTGGTGACCAGACCTGCACGCAGTACTCCAGCTGCACATTTACACTAAACTTGTTGGGCCAATATTCTGGGTCACCACTGGCAGGTAACCTCGTCCATCAGCTGCAAAAATATCGGGAAGTCATGGGCCGACACGTATGGTCGGTATGCGGGACTCTCTGTAACCTGCGCAGTCTTGTAAAATCAGTCCTTAGTACAAAAAGCACCTTCATCAAAGACTTGCATTCATGTAGCGCCTTTAAGGTATTAAAACATCCCAAGGCGCTTAATTTTAGTATCCATGCAGTCAAACTCAAGCATCAACGTACTAAGAATCACTGGGATAGAAATTCCGATAGCCCGGGCCCGTACGAAGTTTCTACGGACCCGGGAAGGCATCAGAAAAGTCGATTTTTAATCGCGCAATGCGCATGCGCTGAAAACCAGCTTTTCCGATCTATCATGCTGGAGCTTGACAGCATTTTGTTCCCATTAACGCTGAGAACTCGTGGTTACGCGAGTCTCAGTGCTATTAATGGGAACCTGTGAAATACTTACCTGATTGGCTGAGCAGTCTCACGTGACTGCATCTTCTGCGTTGGACGGGAGCATGCTTCGCAGCGCGGGAGGAGAAGGCCTCCCCATCGGAATCCCGGGCGCCTCCTAGACCACCAGGTAAATTCGTAAAAAATCTCCAGCAAGGAGGCAATTGCCCGCGGGAAGACTCCCAGAGGAATTTCTGGGCTGTTTTTAACCAAAACAACTTGTTGCTGATAATTCGATGTATTGAGATACAAATACATTTTCTTTTATACTCGTTCTGGGATGTGGGCGTCGCTGGCAAGGCCAGCATTTATTGCCCATCCCTAACTGCCCTTGAGAAGGTGGTGGTGAGCCGCCTTTTAAAACCACTGCAGTCCCTGTGGTGAAGGTGCTCCCATTGTTCTGTTCGGGAGGGAGTTCCATGATTTTGACCCAGCGACGATGAAGGAATGGCGATATATTTCCAAGTCAGGGTGGTGTGTAACTTGGAGGGGAACTTGGAGGTGGTGGTGTTCCCATGCGCCTGCTGCCCTTGTCCTTCTAGGTGGTAGAGGTTGTGGGTTTGGGAGGTGCTGCCGAAGAAGCCTTGGCGAGTTGCTGCAGTGCATCTTGTAGATGGTACACACTGCAGCCACGGTACACTGGTGGTGGAGGGAGTGAATGTTTAAGGTGGCGGATGGGGTGTCAATCAAGCTTTTATTTGAGATGTTAAACCGAGGGCCCATTTCCCCTCTCAGGTGGATGAAAAAGATCCCACAGGGGAGTTCTGCCAATATTGTTCCCTCAACCAGCATCACTAAAAAATGCTGTATGCTGTGCGCAAATTGGCTGCCATGTTTCCAACATTCACGAGAAGTTAACCCTTTAATTGACGTCTATTGTCACCTGTTTTTTTTTGGAGCAAGGAATCTTCACTGTGATGATGCGATTGGGACAGTAATTTTGAGGCCACAATTGGTGGCTGCAGCACTTTTTATCGCTCGGTGCACGAAAGCTTTTTTTCACCATTGAAGTTTCATCGATTTGCGTGTGTCAGAGTGTCTGAGAATAGAACGATAGGGACAGAATTAGTTGTGACCGTTCCGTTGGGCCATTTGTGGGAGGAACTCTCCAAAATGGAAAGTGTTGGGATTGGGATTTATGATCAAGAAGAACGAGATTGAGCCCCAATCCATTTAGACGCTATTATTTTTAAGAGCGAGACTGTAAATTGGGAAATAGTAGCGCAAAGGATATTTTGTGCAGGCTGCCAATATGTTCATGCAACATTCAGTTAGTTGAGATCTTTTTCTTAGGCGGTCCCTCGTATCGAGGATGACTTGCTTCCACGCCAATAAGGGATGAGTTCACAGGTGTTTCAATGAAGGACCTGATATTCCAGGTCCCGCACTACATCCTGAAGGGTGGAAGATGCCTGTGCGTGGATTTTTTTAACGTGGGGTGGCCGTTGCACACCAGCCACCACACGGGCTTGACAGAGCTAGGTCTTGGTCCAGTGGCAAGGATTAACCAGGACGACTGGAGACCAGCTCTGCTGCACGGATCTAGTGCGCGCACACATATCGCAGTGTGGGCTGGGCCCGTGCTGCCCCTGGGCCCTCGCCTTTGCTGGACCCCGAACTCACGCCTCTCCTGGGCCCCGATCACATCGCTCTACAATCTCCCGCTGCTCCTCTGCTGCTTGCCACCTCTCCTGCTGTACCTGCCCGCGCTCCAATCAGCGACCTGGATTATGGTGACGTCCAAATCAGTCGCCCTTCTCCAAGTCGTCGCCCTCCTGCACCAGCTCGGGCTGTTCCCTGAAGTGGCCTCCACGCTGCTCCCCGGCCACCGCGCCTCCGCTCCTTTTATGGCCCCAACCTGAGGCTGGTGGTTTCTCGCAGGCCAACAAATATAACAAATATGTAGAACATGGTCACTGTAAACTTAAATTTACAACATATTTAACGATACAATAAGGCTGCATTTACAATAGACTTAAATTCACAGTCGTTTTAAATGATTTAATACGGTGACATTTTTCTCATAGCAAACATTCCCCAATTTATATAATACATCAAAATCATTGTCGTTGCTAATAGGTTTCTGCAGGGCCTCTCTCCTCCCTCCCTGCCGTCTTTCGGATGAGGCATTAAACTGAGGCCCTGTCTGCCATCTGAGTATCTGGTCATTATCTCATTGCTGGTTGTGGAGCATGCTGTGCACAAATTGGCTGCCGCATTTCCTACATTACAACAGTGACTACACTTCATTGGCTGTAAAGGGCTTTGGGTCGAGTTTGTGAAAGGCGCTATATAAATGCAAGTCTTTCTTCTTTACTCACGCCCCCCCCCCCCCCCCCCACGCCACCTCTGTAATCCCCCTCCTGCCTCGACCAGAGCTCACACATTCCACTCTCTGACATCGAACTGTGTATCTTCCCCTGCCCCTGCGCTACCAATGGTAGCACAGACCTCACCCATCGCACACATGATGTCTGGAGTTATCTCTCAAAAACCCCTCCCTCTGCCTCATGTCATCCCTCTTCAGCTTCGAAAGCTTCCTCAAAACCATCTGACCTCGCCCTCGGATCACATCCCCAACTCTGCTCCAAATCCTTCAGCGTTCCACGTCACCCTCCTCTTCTCCCCCCTCCCCCACACCTCCCCAGAATGCCTTTGGTTGCTTTGCTACATTACAGCTATTATATGTTGCTGTCAGAATTTTAGACCAAAATAAATGAAGCTCTCTCCAACTAAGTGGGAGCTGGCTGAGTCTGTTGTGTTGACAAGGTCCAGCTACGTTGTACATAGCGATTAGAGGCTGATATTTGCCTTGAGTGATGTAGGCTTAGCAGATTTAAGATCTGGCCAGTTCCTGTTGCTCTAGCCAGAAAAAGCAGAGCTCCAGGCCAGCACACAGCCCACACGTGCAGGGCTGAGAATAACTGTTACATTCCAGTATCAACAGAGAGACTGCAGGACACTCAGCTTGCTGAAACATTAATAATATTAAAAATGAAAGTTTAATTAAAAAAAAACAAAAAGAAGCCTTGCATTTATATAGCGCCTTTCACAAAATTAGGGTGTCCCGAAACGATGCGGGCTGGATTTTCGTATACATTGCGACTCTGTTAGCGGCTCGGAGTGGCGGTAATGTGCCTGGAAACAATTAGCACCCGGGAGGCCACCTTCCAGCGCCCCGCTGGGACATTTGGTGTCAGTTTTGTGGCGGCGCGGAGCGTTGTCCCGCCGGTGTGCAACGCCCCCGGTGTCGTCCTGATCTCAAAATTTGTTTCGCGTTGACCCCGTAGTCTCCCGTAGCCAACCCGCCAGAGAGAACGGGCAGTCAGAGCTATACCGGCGGTGGTGAGGGAAGGAATAACTGCACCGGGTAAGTGCGATTGGTTTGTCTTGTTTTATATTTGCGATGCACCTTTACTTGGGGCGAGCGAAGTATTGGGAATGATTTCTGTGCTGAATTTTTTTCCCAGGGAAGCCCTTCCAAACCGGCTCTTCAACAACAGATTTTCAGTTGCTCACTGGGCCGAGTGCCCGAAGAGAGGTGTGGATCGTTTCCCTAAGCGCTCCGCTCCACCCTCAGGGCGCAGCGACAGAATTTGTTGGCTGGCGTCGCAAACCATTTCCCAGAACAAAATTTACCGCCCCGGCCCCATTAGCGCCCGAAGAAGCCTCCAACCGAAAATCCGCCCCGGTACAGCCAATGAAGTACTTTAGGAGTGTAGTCACTGTTGTAATGTGGGAAACGTGGCAGCTGATTTGCGCACAGCAAGCTCCCACAAACAGCAGTGTGGTGACTAAATAACCCGTTTTTAGGTGTTAGTTGAGGGACAAATATTGGCCAGGACACCGGAGGTAACTGCCTTATGCTTCTTTGAATTAGCGCCGTGGGATCATTTATGTGCACCCGAGAGTGCAGACGGGGCCTCGGTTTAACGTCTCATCCGAAGGACGGCACCTCCGGCAGTGCAGCACTCCCTCAGCGCCGCACTGGAGTGTCAGCCTAGATTTTGTGCTCAAGTCCCTGGAGTTGAATGGTCCTTTTTAGACTTAACTCGGCAGCAGTAGCGATTACAACAGGAGCCAGTGTTGGCCTCGGCACCTCCGGGCTAGCGAGGGGTGGGAGAGGGGGCGAGGGGTGAAAATTCAGTCATAGTTCTCAATCCTCTTCAGTGACACCTGCCGGATAGTCCACGAAGGCGGGATCGGGTCTGGCGAGAACAGCCTCCCACGGCACGATAGCCTGCCATCGTTGACGGTGTTGGCCCGCATGTGCAGGCAAGGAATAAGCATTTCTCTGAGGTACTAAGACCAGCCATTAGCGCCTGTTGAACTGAACCCCCCCATATGAGGGACGGAAGCAAAAAGAAATGTTTTCCACTCCCCCAATCATCATCATCAAAGGCAGTCCCTCGAAATCGAGGAAGACTTGCTTCCACTCTAAAAGTGAGTTCTCAGGTGACTGAACAGTCCAATACGGGAATTACAGTCTCTGTCACAGGTGGGACAGACAGTGGTTGAAGGAAAGGGTGGGTGGGGAGTCTGGTTTGCCGCACGCTCCTTCCGCTGCCTGCGCTTGATTTCTGCATGCTCTCGGCGACGACACTCGAGGTGATCAGCGCCCTCCCGGATGCTCTTCCTCCACTTAGGGCGGTCTCTGGCCAGGGACTCCCAGGTGTCGGTGGGGATGTTTATCAAGGAGGCTTTGAGGGTGTCCTTGAAATGTTTCCTCTGCCCACCTGGGGTTCGCTTGCCGTGTAGGAGTTCCGAGTAGAGCGCTTGCTTAGGGAGTCTGGTGTCGAGCATGCGAACAACAGAGACGGCATCATCTCTTTAGAAGCAAGTGCTTAAAATCAGCCTCGACGGGGCTCCGTCGGCAGATCGCTGGAGTGCTGCTTGTGAGAGGAATGTGCGCTGCCCAGGAGACGGAACACCACCCCCATTGAGCTCAGTGATCTTCAGGCCACTTCCCTAGTTGTACGTGTAGGACGGACATTTGGAGACGACATGACATCCCCTGTGAAGGGAGCAGGCAGGGTCTGAACCACAGCTTGAGAGGTGATTGAAACAGCACGGGGACTCATCAATTAAGTGCAGGATGCTGCAGTGCAAGTAATTATTAAGGACAGTGATGCATTAGCAGTTATTACTTTGTGCTGTCATGCCTTTAGAGCTCAGGCGATGCACAAGGTTATTAGCTCACATCTCCCTTGCGCTTTTTTGGTCAGTCTACAGCTGTGGGACTCTCCATCTTTGACCTCGGGGGCCAGAATGCAGCAAGCGCTCAACATCTGAAGTGTTCTCCTCAGGTGTTGCGTGAGCCTGGTTATGCAAAGGGACCTCTCTTCCTCCTCCTGCTCCCAAACTAAACAAATGTCTCCCCAGAGCGATTAATTGGCTACCTCGACAGGCCGAAAAAATAAAGACTTGCATTTATATCGTGTAGTTACTGTTGTACGGTAGCAAACTTGTGCGCAGGCAAGCTCCAACAAACAGCAAAGTGATCATCTGTTTTTTTTGTTATGTTGATTGAGGGATAAATACTGGCCAAGACACCGGGGATAACTCCCCTGTTCTTTTTCGAAATAGTGTCATGGGATCTTTTACGTCCACCTGAGAGGGCAGACGGGGCCTCGGTTTAACGTCTCATTCAAAAGATGGCACCTCCGACAGTGCAGCGCTCCCTCAGCACTGCACTGAAGTGTCAGCCTGGATTTAGGTGCTTGAGTCCCTGGAGTGGGACTTGAATCTACAACTTTCTGACTCAGAGGTGAGAGTGCTGCCCACTGGCATGAATGGCCTCCTTCTGTGTCGTAGATTTTGCCGATTCAATGACCAGGATGTCTATGTTGGGAATTTGTGCATTGATGCTAACTGGACCATCCTTAGTGCCACACTGATTGAAAACTGCTCAAACCTGGGGCCTTGCTACTCAGCTAATCATCATCATCATAGGCAGTCCCTCGGAATCGAGGAAGACTTGCCTTCACTCTTAACTTGAGTCCTTAGGTGGTTGAAGAGTCCAATATGAGTACCACAGACTCTGTCGCAGGTGGGGCAGATAGTCGTTGAGGGAAAGGGTGGGTGGGACAAGTTTGCCACACGCTCCTTCCGCTGCCTGCGCTTGGTTTCTGCATGCTCTCGGCGATGAGACTCGAGGTGCTCAGCAGCCTCCCGGATGCACTTCCTCCACTTAGGGCAGTCTTTGGCCAGGGACTCCCAGGTGTCAGTGGGGATGTTGCACTTTATCAGGGAGGCTTTGAGGATGTCCTTGCAACGTTTCCTTTGCCCACCTCTGGCTCGTTTGCCATGTAGGAGTTCCGAGTAGAGCATTTGCTTTGGGAGTCTCATGTCAGGCATGCGGACAATGTGGCCTGCCAGCAGAGCTGGTACTCACTGCCTTAACTGGCTGAGCCATCAGGGGAGCTCAGAAACAGCTCTTTGAAATACTCATCTCGGAAGTTCAGCTTTTATTTTTCTTTGGTTTCGTTTTCAAGGCTGTGATTGAAGCAGTAATGAAAATAATTAGCTCCCATTTTCAGTCATTTTCATTGATGCCGGCTATTTTCTGCGGTGGAAAATAACCACTTTTTTCTGACATCGCTGTAAATTTGTGAAAAATCACCTCACAATTTTCTTACAAAAATGCCATAAAACTGCCTGGTCAATGAATAAAGTCCTTTTTCTTCCACTAGAAAGGCACAGGATGTACTTTGAGAGAAAGTCCACCCAACATTCACAACAAAGGCCATTCAGTACATTCAACTCATTCCCCCACTTCAAAACATAAAAACATAGAAAATAGGTGCAGGAGTAAGCCATTCGGCCCTTCGAGCCTGCACCACCATTCAATAAGATCATGGCTGATCAGTCACCTCAGTACCCCTTTCCTGCTTTCTCTCCATACCCCTTGATACCTTTAGCTGTAAGGGCCATATCTAACTCCCCTATCTAACGAACTGGCATCAACAACTCTCTGCGGTAGAGAATTCCACAGGTTAACAACTCTCTGAGTGAAGAAGTTTCTCCTCATCTCAGTCCTAAATGGCTTACCCCTTATCCTTAGACTGTGATCCCTGGTTCTGGACTTCCCCAACATCGGGAACATTCTTCCTTCATCTAACCTGTCTAGTCGCATCAGAATTTTATATGTTTCTATGAGATCGCCTTTCATTCTTCTAAACTCCAGTGAATACAGGCTCAGTCGATCCAATATCTCCTCATATGTCAGTCCTGCCATCCCGGGAATCAGTCTGGTGAACCTTCGCTGCACTCCCTCAATAGCAAGAACGTCCTTCCTCAGATTAGGAGACCAAAACGGAACACAATATTCCAGGTGAGGCCTCACCAAGGCCCTGTACAACTGTAGTAAGATCTCACTGCTCCTATACAAGGGGCTAACAAGGGAAATTAGGGATAGTGTTAAAACCAAGGAAGAGGCATATAAATTGGCAAGAAAAAGCAACAAACCTGAGGACTGGGAGAAATTAAGAATTCAACAGAGGAGGACTAAGGGTTTAATTAAGAGGGGGAAAATAGAGGATGAGAGGAAGCTTGCAGGGAACATAAAAACTGACTGCAAAAGCTTCTATAAAAATGTGAAGAGAAAAAGATTAGTGAAGACAAACGTAGGTTCCTTGCAGTCAGATTCAGGTGAATTTATAATGGGGAACAAGGAAATGGCAGACCAATTGAACAAATATTTCGGTTCTGTCTTCACGAAGGAAGACACAAATAACCTTCTGAATGTACTAGGGGACAGTGGGTCTAGTGAGAAGGAGGAACTGAAGGATATCCTTATTAGGCAGGAAATTGTGTTCGGGAAATTGATGGGATTGAAGGCCGATAAATCCCCGGGGCCTGATAGTCTGCATCCCAGAGTATTAAGGAAGTGGCCCTAGAAATAGCGGATACATTGGTGATCATTTTCCAACAGTCAATCGACTCTGGATCAGTTCCTATGGACTGGAGGGTAGCTAATGTAACACCACTTTTTAAAAAAGGAGGGAGAGAGAAAATGGGTAATTATAGACTGGTTAGCCTGACATGTTGGAATCAATCATTAAGGATGAAATAGCAGCGCATTTGGAAAGCAGTGACAGGATCGGTCCAAGTCAGCATGGATTTATGAAAGGGAAATCATGCTTGACAAATCTTCTATAATTTTTTGAGGATGTAACTAGCAGAGTGGACAAGGGAGAACCAGTGGATGTGGTGTATTTGGACTTTCAAAAGGCTTTTGACAAGGTCCCGCACAAGAGATTGATGTGCAAAATCAAAGCACATGGTATTGGGGGTAATGTACTGACATGAATAGAGAACTGGTTGGCAGACAGGAAGCAGAGAAGTGCGATAAATGGTTCCTTTTCAGAATGGCAGGTAGTGACTAGTGGAGTGCCACAGGGCTCAGTGCTGGGACCCCAGCACTTTACAATATATATTAACGATTTAGATGAAGGAATTGAGTGTAATATCTCCAAGTTTGCAGATGACACTAAACTGGGTGGCGGTGTGAGCTGTAAGGAGGAATGCTAAGAGGCTGCAGGGTGATTTGGACAGGTTAGGTGAGTGGGCAAATGCATGGCAGATGCAGTATAATGTGGATAAATGTGAGGTTATCCATTATGGGGGAAAAACACGAAGGCAGAATATTATCTGAATGGCGGCAGATCAGGATACAGGGGAGATGCAACGGGACCTGGGTGTCGTGGTTCATCAGTCATTGAAAGTTGGCATGCAGGTACAGTAGGCGGTGAAGAAAGCAAATGGTATGTTCACCTTCATAGCTAGGGGATTTGAGTATAGGAGCAGGGAGGTCTTACTGCAGTTGCACAGGACCTTGGTGAGGCCTCACCTGGAATATTGTGTTCAGTTTTGGTCTCCTAATCTGAGGAAGGATGTTCTTGCTATTGACGAAGTGCAGCGCAGGTTCACCAGACTGATTTCAGGGATGGCTGGACTGTCATATGAGGAGAGACAGGATCAACTGGGCCTTTATTCACTGGAGTTTAGAAGGATGAGAGGGGATCTCATACAAACGTGTAAGATTCTGACGGGACTGGACAGGTTAGATGCGGGAAGAATGTTCCCGATGTTGGGTAAGTCCAGAACCAGGGAACATAGTCTTAGGATAAGAGGTAGGCCAATTAGGACTGAGATGAGGAGAAACTTCTTCACTCAGAGAGTTGTTAACCTGTGGAATTCCCTACCGCAGAGAGTTGTTGATGCCAGTTCGTTAGATAGGGGAGTTAGATATGGCCCTTACGGCTAAAGAGATCAAGGGGTATGGAGAGAAAGCAGGAAAGGAGTACTGAGGGAATGATCAGCTATAATCTTATTGAATGGCGGTGCAGGCTCGAAGGGCCGAATGGCCTACTCCTGCACCTATTTTCTATGTTTCTATGTTTCTATACTCAAATCCCCTCGCTATGAAGACCAACATGCCATTTGGCTTCTTCACCGCCTGCTGTACCTGCATGCCAACTTTCAATGACTGATGTACCATGACACCCAGGTCTCGTTGCACCTCCCCTTTATCCTGATCTGCCGCCATTCAGATAATATTCTGCCTTCGTGTTTTTCCCCCAAACTGGATAACCTCACATTTATCCACATTATACTGCGTCTGCCATGCATTTGCCCACTCACCTAACCTGTCCAAATCACCCTGCAGCCTCTTCGCATCCTCCTCACAGCTCACACCGCCACCCAGCTTGGTGTCATCTGCAAACTTGGAGATATTACACTCAATTCCTTCATCTAAATCATTGATGTATATTTTAAATAGCTGGGGTCCCAGCACTGAGCCCTGCGGCACCCCACTAGTCACTGCCTGCCATTCTGAAAAGGACCCGTTTATCCCAACTCTCTGCTTCCTGTCTGTCAACCAGTTCTCTATCCACGTCAATTCATTACTTCCAATACCGTGTGCCTTAATTTTGCACACCAATCTCTTGTGTGGGACCTTGTCAAAAGCCTTTTGAAAGTCCAAATACACCACATCCACTGGTTCTCCCTTGTCCACTCTACTAGTTACATCCTCAAAAAATTCTAGAAGATTTGTCAAGCATGATTTCCCTTTCATAAATCCATGCTGACTTGGACCGATCCTGTCACTGCTTTACAAATGCGCTGCTATTTCATCTTTAATAATTGATTCCAACATTTTCCCCACTACTGATGTCAGGCTAACCGGTCTATAATTCCTCGTTTTCTCTCTCCCTCCTTTTTTAAAAAGTGGTGTTACATTAGCTACCCTCCAGTCCATAGGAACTGATCCAGAGTCGATAGATTGTTGGAAAATGATCACCAATGCATCCACTATTTCTAGGGCCACTTCCTAAAGTACTCTGGGATGCAGACTATCAGGCCCCGGGATTTTTCGGCCATCAATCCCATCAAATTCCCTAACACAATTTTCTGACTAATAAGAATATCCTTCAGTTCCTCCTTCTCGCTAGACCCTCGGTCCCCTAGTATATCCGACAGGTTATTTGTGTCTTCTTTCGTGAAGACAGAACCAAAGTATTTGTTGCCATTTCTTTGTTCCCCATTATAAATTCACCTGATTCTGACTGCAAGGGACCTACGTTTGTCTTCACTAATGTTTTTCTCTTCACATATCTATAGAAGCTTTTGCAGTCAGTTTTTATGTTTCCAGCAAGCTTCCTCTCATACTCTATTCTCCCCCTCCGAATTAAACCCTTTGTCCTCCTCTGCTGAATTCTAAATTTCTCCCAGTCCTCAGGTTTGCTGCTTTTTCTGGCCAATTTATATGCCTCTTCCTTGGATCTAACACTATCCTTAATTTTCCTTGTAAGCCACAGTTGAGCCACCTTCCCCGTTTTATTTTTACTCTCGACAGGGATGTACAATTGTTGAAGTTTATCCATGTGATCTTTAAATGTTTGCCATTGCCTATCCACTGTCAACCCTTTAAGTATCATTCGCCAGTCTATTCTAGCCAATTCACATCTCATACCATCGAAGTTACCTTTCCTTAAGTTCAGCACCCTCATCTCTGAATTAACTGTGTCACTCTCCATCTTAATAAATAATTCTACCATATTATGGTCACTCTTCCCCAAGAGGCCTCGCACAACAAGATTGCTAATTAGTCCTTTCTCATTGCACATCACCCAGTCTAGGATGGCCAGCCCTCTAGTTGGTTCCTCGACATATTGGTCTAGAAAACCATCTCTAATACACTCCAGGAAATCCTCCTCCACCGTATTGCTACCAGTTTGGTTAGCCCAATCTATATGTAGATTAAAGTCGCCCATGATAACTGCTGTACCTTTATTGCACGCATCCCTAATTTCTTGTTTGATGCTGTCCCCAACCTCACTACTACTGTTTGGTGGTCTGTACGTAACTCCCACTCGCATTTTCTGCCCTTTGGTATTTTGCAGCTCTACCCATACAGATTCCATATCATCCAAACTAATGTCCTTCCTTACTATTGCATTAATCTCCTCTTTAACCAGCAATACTACCCCACCTCCTTTTCCTTTCTGTCTATCCTTCCTGAATGTTGAATACCCCTGGATGTTGAGTTCCCAGCCTTGGTCACCCTGGAGCCATGTCTCTGTAATCCCAATTATATCATATTCGTTAATAGCTGCCTGCACAGTTAATTCATCCACCTTATTACGGATACTCCTCGAATTGAGGCACAGAGCCTTCAGGCTTGTCTTTTTAACACACTTTGTCCCTTTGGAATTTTGCTGTAATGTGGCCCTTGGGTTTCTCTGCCCTCCACTTTTACTTTTCTTCTTTCTATCTTTTGCTTCTGCCCCCATTTTACTTCCCTCTGTCTTCCTGCATAGGTTCCCATCCTCCTGCCATATTAGTTTAACCCCTCCCCAACAGCACTAGCAAACACTCCCCCTAGAAGATTGGTTCCGGCCCTGCCCAGGTGCAGACCGTCCGGTTTGTACTGGTCCCACCTCCCCCAGAACTGGTTCCAATGTCCCAGGAATTTGAATCCCTCCCTCCTGCACCACTCCTCAAGCCACGTATTCATCTTAGCTATCCTGCTATTTCTACTCTAACTAGCATGTGGCACTTGTAGCAATCCTGAGATTACTACCTTTGAGGTCCTACTTTTTAATTTAAGTCCTGGCTCCCAAATTCAGCTTGTAGGACCTCATCCCGTTTTTTACCTATATCGTTGGTAGCTATATGCACCACAACAACTAACAGTTCACCCTTCCCCTCCAAAATGTCCTGCAGCCGCTCCGAGACATCCTTGACCCTTGCACCAGGGAGGCAACATACCATTCTAGAGTCTCGATTGCAGCCGCAGAAACGTCTATCTATTCCCCTTACAATAGAATCCCCTACCACTTTAGCTCTCCCACTCTTTTTCCTGCCCTCCTGTGCAGCAGAACCACCCATGGTGCCATGAACTTGGCTGCTGCTGCCCTCCCCTGAAGAGTAATCCCCCCCAACAGCACCTAAGGTGATGTATCTGTTTTTGGGGGGATGACCACAGGGGACCCCTGCACTATCTTCCTTCCACTGCTCTGTCTGATGGTCACCCATTCCCTATCTGCCTGAGTAACCTTTACCTTCGGTATGACCAACTCACTAAACGTGCTATTCACGACATGCTGAGCATCGCGGATGCTCCAGAGTGAATCCATGCGCAGTTCCAGTGCCGCAATGTGATCTGTCAGGAGCTGCAGCTGGGTGCACTTCCTGCAGACATCGCAGCCAGGGACACTGGGAACATTCCTGACTTCCCACATAACACAGGAGGAGCATGACAAGGGTCTGGGCTCTCCTGCCACGACTTAACCCTTAAATTAACTTAATTTGGCAACAGTGTCAAAGATTACCGACTGATAAGGAAATAAAAAGAAAAAGAAAAAGAATACCTCCTCCCCATCGCTGAATCTAATTGCCTCTTCAACAACAACAACTTGTATTCATATAGTGCCTTTAATGTCGTGAAACACCCCAAGGTGCTTCACAGGAGTATTATGAGATTTTTAAAAATTTGACACCGAGCCGCATAAATAGAAATTAGCACAAGTGAACAAAAGCTTAGTCAAAGAGGTAGGTTTTAAGGAGCATCTTGAAGGAGGAAAGAGAGGTAGAGAGACAGAGAGGTTTAGGAAGGGAGTTCCAGAGCTTGGGGCCCAGGCAACAGAAGGCACAGCCAACAATGGTGGAGCGATTATAATCAGGGATGCTCATGAGGGCAGAATTAGAGGAGCGCATACATCTCGGGGGGATTGTGGGGCTGGAGGAGATTACAGAGATAGTGAGGGGCGAGGCCATGGAGGGATTTGAAAATAAGGATGAGAATTTTGAAATCGAGGCGTTGCTTAACCTCGAGCTGATGTAGGTCAGCGAGCACAGGGGGTGATGGGTGAGCGGGACCTGGTGAGAGTTAGGGCTCCAAAGATTTTGCCTCCACTACCCCTAACCCTGAGACTAATAATGTGATAAACAGAACTTGAAGCAATGCTGCAATTTGGTCACTGGAACCCTGTATGGTCGGGTGTAGGGCTGAGGCCCATTTCGAGCAATGTATGGACATGATCCGGACACTTTGTGCGTAAGACTCTTGGAGAAGACTCATTTTAAATTGCGGCTAGCCCCATACTGTGCCTGGAGTAATTTAGTAGTGCTCTGCTGGCTAAACACCGCTTTGAAATGGGTGCTTATATTGGGAAGACCAAAGCCATTGTTTTCGGCCCCCATCCCAACTCCATTCCCTAGCCACTGACTCCATCCCTCTCCCCAACTTCTGTCTGAGGCTGAACCACACTGTTCGCAACCTCGGTGTCATATCCACAGCATAACTAAGACCGCCTATTTCCGCCTCCATAACATCGCCCGTCTCCGCCCTTGCCTCAGCTCATCTGCTGCTGAAATCCTCATCCATGCCTTTGGTACCTGTAGACTTGACTATTCCAACACACCCCTGGCTGCCCTCCCATGTAAACTCGAGCTGATCCAAATCTCGGCTGCCCGTGTCCTAACTCGCACCAACTCCCGCTCACCCATCACCCCTGAGCTCGCTGACCTACAATGGCTTCCGTTTCAGCAACGCCTCGATTTCAAAATTCTCATCCTTGTTTTCAAATCCCTCCAGGGCCTCGCCCCCTCCCTATCTCTGTAATCTCCTCCAGTCCCACAACCCCCGAGTTATCTGTGCTCCTTTAATTCTGCCCTCTTGAGCATCCCTGATTATAATGTAGCCCCTTTAAAATAGAAAAAAAATCCCAAGGCATTTGACAGAGGTGTAATTCGACATAAATGGACTCTGAGCCAAAGAAGGAGATATCGGAGGGGGTGACTTAAACCTTGGTCCAAAATATTTTTTTACGCAACAAGTGGTCAGGATTTGGAATGCACTGCCCGATGCGGGCGGTGGGTACAGATTCAACTGTAGCCTTCAAAAGGGAATTGGATAAATACTTGAAGGAAAAAAGAGAGAATTAACGAGAGCTTGGGCCTAGATAGTTGAAGGCACAGCCACCAATGGCGGGGCAATGTGGGAGGTGGGAGGGGGGCAGTGGGTGGGCAAAGAGAATGCGCCACAGAATTGTCAGGTTTGTTAAACATGATCTTCCTTTCTGAAAGCCATGTTGGCTGCTTCTAATTATTTTCTCTTCATCATTTTGTTTTTAATTAAAGATTATAAAATGTTCCCCATTGCAGATGTTAAGTTAATTGGCCTGTAATTACCTGCTTTAGCTCGCTCACTCTTTTTGAAAAAGGGGATTACATTGGCCACCCTCCAGCACTCACCAACTCTCAATCGAACCCTGAAATATCCTTCCAAAGCCCTCCGCCTATAGGCCCAATAGGCATTCTTCGTCAACTTTAGTTTCTTTCTAATATAGGATTACATGGCACAGAAACAGGCCATTCGGCCCAACTAGTCCATGCCGGCGTTTATGATCCACTCGAGCCTCCTCCCGTCTTTCCTCATCTAAATCTATCAGCATAACCCTCTATTCCCTTCTCCCTCCTATGCTTGTCTAGCCTCCCCTTACCTGCATCTATACTATTTGCCTCAACCACTCCGTGTGGTAACGAGTGCAATAACACAACCATTGCACAATCGCACCCTTCACCAACAACAACAACTTGTATTTATATAGCGCCTTTAACGTAGTGAAACGTCCCAAGGTGCTTCACAGGAGTATTGTGAAATAAAAAATTTGACACCGAGCCACACAAGGAGAAATTAGGGCAGGAGACCAAAAGCTTGGTCAAAGAGTTAGGTTTTAAGGAGCGTCTTAAAGGAGGAAAGAGAGGTAGAGAGATTTATGGAGGGAATTCCAGAGCTTAGGGCCTAGGCAACAGAAGGCATGGCTACCAATGGTTGAGCGATTATAATCATGGATGTTCAAGAGGGCAGAATTAGAGAAGCGCAGATATCTTGGGGCGTTTGTGGGGCTGGAGGAGATTACAGAGATAGGGAGGGGCAAGGCCATGGACGGATTTGAAAACAAGGATGAGAATTTTAAAATCGAAACGTTGCTTAACCGGGAGCCAGTGTAGGTCAGCGAGCACAGGGGTGATGGGTGAGTGGGACTTGGTGCGAGTTAGGACACGGGCAGTCGACGTAGGGTAGATGGTGGGAGGCCAGCCAGGAGTGTGTTGGAATGGTCGAGTCTAGAGGTAACGAAGGCACGGATGAGGGCTTCTGCTGCAGATGAGCTGAACTGAGGTGCTGTTACGGAGGTGGAAATAGGCGGTCTTAGTTATGCTGCGGATATGTGGTTGAAAGCTCATTTCAGGGTCAAATATGACACCAAGGTTGCGAACAGTATGGTTCTGCCTCAGACAGAAGTTGGGGGCGAGGGATGGAGTCAGTGGCTGGGGGAAAGGAGTTTGTGGCGGGGACCGAAAACAATGGCTTCGGTCTTCCCAATATTCAATTGGGGACAATTTCTGCTCATCCAGAACTGGATGCTGGACAAGCAGTCTGGCAATTTAGAGACCGTGGAGGGGCTGAGAGAAGTGGTAGTGAGGTAGAGCTGGGTGTCATCAGCGCACATGTGGAAACTGACGCTGTGTTTTAGGATGATGTCGCCAAGGGGCAACATGTAGATGAGAAATTGGAGGGGGCCAAGGATAGATCCTTGAGGGACACCAGAGGTAACGACGCGGGGGCAGGAAGAGAAGCCGTTGCAGGTGATTCTCTGGCTACGATTAGAGAGATAAGAATGGAACCAGGCGAGTGCAGTCCCACCCAGCTGGACGATGGTGGAGAGGCGTTGGAGGAGGATGGAGTGGTCAAACGTGACAAAGGCTGCAGACAGGTCGAGAAGAACGAGGAGGGATAGTTATTTCTTTATTTATTTTCCACACCTGTCCAATTTGCTGCCAGGTTTATTAAATCTATATCTTCGAGTTAAACGCTTCTAACTTCCACAGTTTATTTCCCACACTCTGAGGATGGCAATACATACCCTTTGGGCTAGAAATTGAACAGCCTTGCGCCCGTTTTTTTTTGCCAATATTCTGTCTCTTTTGACGGTAAAAGGTACTCACCTAAATTGGCCAGAGTTGTGCGCCGGCGGTTTTGAAATACCGCTGAAAAGCGGACCGCCATTGTGCAACCGCTTAAAATTGGCCGTTCGGGGCACCCATAGTTAGGAAGGAAAAAAACGGCAGGCAAAAAGCAGAAACAGCGGTGAGCACAAAGACCTGCAAAAAAGGTTAAAGTTTTTATTTTTTTAATTCTTTTGCAGCGTTTACTTAGTTAAAGGTCTTGAAAATGTTTTGGTGATTTTTGATTTTTCTGTTTTTTGAAAAAAAAATTGTGTGTGTATTCCCTCCTCCCCTTCTGAATCTTTATTTTGTTCATATTTACAGCTATTCCTTTGCCCATCGATTTAAAAAAAATACAAGCTAATACCTCATTCCTTTATCCCATTTATGCTGCTAACAAGTCCATTTGATCTTCCCCCTTCATTCCTTCTGCTTGAGGCTGTGGGGGTGAAAGAATGAGGTGGTTGTCTGAGGGAGTTGGAACGATGGTAGGGGAGACGAGAGAGTTGCTTGTCAGTTGAGGGGTGAGCACCAATGTTCCCTCTAAGCTGCACATGAGCACACCCCCGCAGATGGGAGGAAAAGCAGTGTGTGAGGAGGATACCAAAAATCTGCAAAAGGACATAGACAGGCTCAGTGAGCGAGCAAAAATTTGGCAGATGGAGTATAATGTTGGAAAGTGTGTGGTCATGCACATTGGCAGAAAAAATCAAAGAGCAAGTTATTATTGAAATGGAGAAAGATTGCAAAGTGCCGCAGTACAGCGGGACCTGGGATTACTTGTGCATGAAACACAAAAGGATAGTATGCAGGTACAGCAAGTGATCAGGAAGGCCAATGGAATCTTGGCCTTTATTGCAAAGGGGATGGAGTATAAAAGCAGGGAAGTCTTGTTACAGTTGTACAGGGTATTGGTGAGGCCACACCTGAAATACTGTGTGCAGTTTTGGTTTCCATATTTTCAAAAGGATATACTTGCTTTGAAGACAGTTCAGAGAAAGTTCACTAGGTTGATTCCAGGGATGAGGGGGTTGACTTATGAGGAAAGGTTGAGTAGGTTGGGCCTCTACTCATTGGAATTCAGAAGAATGAGAGGTGATCTTATCGAAACGTATAAGATTATGAGGGGGCTTGACGGGGTGGATGCAGAGAGGATGTTTCCACTGATGGGGGAGACTCGAACTAGAGGGCATGATCTTAGAATAAGGGGCTGCCCATTTAAAACTGAGATGAGGAGAAATTTCTTCTCTCAGAGGGTTGTAAATCTGTGGAATTCACTGCCTCAGAGAGCTGTGGAAGCTGGGACATTGAATAAATTTAAGACAGAAATAGACATTTTCTTAAACGGGAGGGGAATAAGGGGTTATGGAGAGCGGGTAGAGAAGTGGAGCTGAGTTCATGATCAGATCAGCCATGATTGTATTAAATGGTGGAGCAGGCTCAAGGGGCCTTATGGCCTACTCCTGCTCCTACTTCTTATGTTCTTATGTAATCGGCAAGGTCCCGCGCAGGCCACTCACCGGTTTTTACATTGGGAATACTGCGCATGCGCAGATATTTAAAGAACCACGTATTGAAAGGAACAGACAGCCTACAGGGAACCTTGAACATAAGAACATAAGAGTAAAGAGCAGGAGTTGACCATTTGGCCCTTTGAGTCTGCTCCGCCATTCAATAAGATCATGGCTGATCTTCTACCTCAAATCCACTTTCCTGCTCTATCCCCATATCCCTTGATTCCCTTAATATCCAAAAATCTATCGATCTCTGTCTTGAATATACTCAACGACTGAGCCTCCCCAGCCCTCTGGGTAGAGAATTTCCAAGATTCACCACTCTCTGAGTGAAAAAATTTCTCCTCATCTCAGTCCTAAATGGCAGACCCCTTATTCTGAGAATGTTACCCCTGGTTCTAGACTCCCCAGCCAGGGGAAACATACTCCCTGCATCAACCCTGTCAAGCCCTGTAAGAATTTTGAATGTTTCAATGAGATCACCTCTCATTCTTCTAAACTCGAGAGAATATAGGCCTATTGGTGAGCATGATCTTGTTTCTCAGTAGAATATAAGAAATAGGAGCTGGGGTGGGCCATATGACCCCTCAGGCCTGCTCTGCCATTCAATGAAATCATGGCTGATCTATCTCAATTCCACCTTCCTGCACTATCCCCATATCCCTTGATTCCATTAGTGTACAAAAATCTATCGATCTCTGTTTTGTATATAATCAATGACTGAGCATCCACTGTTATAGAGAATTACAAAGATTCACAACCCTTTGAGTGAAGAAATTTCTCCTTATTTCAGTCCTAGAGTGGAAAGTGTTTCTCACTCACTGGAGAGTCCAGGGGGCCGCCATTGATCAACTCACCGCCCACTGTCGCCCACTGTCACCCATTGCCGCCGACATTCCTCTGGAAAATCTGCCCAGTGCCACTTTTGACGTGGCCTGAAGCAGGCCGAGAGCATGCAGAAACCAAGCGCAGGCAGCGGAAGGAGCGTGCGGCAAACCTGTCCCACCCTCCCTTACCCTCAACGACTGTCTGTCCCACCTGTGACAGGGACTATGGTTCTCGTATTGGACTGTTCAGTCACTTGAGAACTAATTTTTAGAGTGGAAGCAAGTCTTCCTCGATTACGAGGGACGGCCTATGATGATGATGACTACCTCAGGACTGCATTGGAAGTGTTAACCTAGATTGATGTGCTCAAGTCTCTGGAGTGGAACATAAATCCACAATCTTCTGACTCTGACTCAGAAATGAGAGTGCTACCCACTGAGTCACAGCTGCCATAATAGAGTGCACTGTTAACCATTTCCATCAGTACTGCAAACTATGAACCATTCAGTTAAGACTTTGTTGCTGTACTTCACATACCAAAACGTAATATGGTAGTTAGCGACATTGCAATGGTGTAAGTTTAATACAATCCCTCAATTGACCAAATTTAATAATGTATTACTTCATCTCTGGATCATTAGATTGCCTTATTTTTCTTGTCCAGTTTCTTATTTTGACTTAATTAAGTTTTACATTTTTGTGAACTAGAGGGAGGTGTGCTCATTGTATAATGACATGGTGTCCGATGACTCCCTGTAAAATTGAACAGTGTAATCAGTTCACGTTCATTTGTGTCTCGTTTTCTGACTAGGAATTCTGCATTCTTTGCCTGGGCATTGTCTGCATTAGATGAAGGGGCAAGAGACTATTTTTCTGTACATTTTTTGCTCAACCATTGGCAGGCGTGCCTTCAGCTGCCTAAGCTCTAAGCTCTGGAATTTCCTCCCGATACCTCTGCGCCTCCCTCTCCCCCTTTAACACGCTCCTTAAAACCTACCTCTTTGACCAAGTTTTTGGTTATCTGCCCTAATATCTCCTGATGTTGCTCGGTGTCAAATTCTGCTTGTTAATCGCTTCTGTGATGTTTCACTATGCTGAAGATGCGTTGTTGGATGTGTTTGCTGTCCATTAGTCTGTTGATTGAAGGGCTTTTGCCCTCTTTTCATCAAATGCTGAAGGGCCAAAGTCCATAGTGTTGGGCACAACCAAGGATGAAATGATTCGGTCATGGGACAAGGTAAGTCAAGACATTTGGCAAAGCCTGATTTAGATAAACCTGTGCATTATAGAAGGAAATGATGGGGATGATGGGGGTTAGGGGGTAGTAATGAGTCTTGCAATCTTGGGAAGAAATGAATTGGAGATGCTTGCTTTGGATATTAACGCTCTAATCTGCAACTAGCTTCATTTTTGTTGTGAAGGAGGGATTGGTTGTGTTTCTAATACAGGTTGACCCTCCTTTATCCAGCACCCTCGGAACCTGGCCTGTGCTGAATGAGGGATTTTGCCGGATGAGGGGAGGTCAGCGACCGAGGTTGGGGGGGAGGTGGGGGAAGGAGGTTGGTGCCCTGGGCAGGCCTGAAGTGTCGGCGGGCCCTTGGCGGGCTGAGTGTTAGAGCGGCCCCAGCGAGCCGAGTGTCGGCGGGCCCCAACGGGCCGAGTGTCAGCGCGGCCTCAAAGTCGGGGTGGAGGTCAGCCGCGTTCTGCGCATGCGCCCCCGGCCGCCGGAATCATGCCGGATGAGGGGTGGTGCCGGATAAGGGAAGTCCAACTTGCATAGTTCTCATAGTTGCAAGATGATCTGCACTATTCTACGATTCCATCTGTAAATGGATCGGCGTGGTCCTGCAGCAGCTGGTAGAAGCCCCTGTTTATCACTCCATTATTCCAGCTTGTGCCTTACAATATCTTTCCCTCTGCTCTGAAAAATTCCCCCCACCCCCCCCCCCACCCATCCCCAGCCCTTAGGCCCGCCCCCTTAACCATCCCCCTCAACCTCACCTCTGTAGCAGCAAGCACCAAGGAGCATCCGCCAGCAGACGTGATATGAAAATAATTCCAACCAGACCCGCAGTGAACTCCGATCATCGCTCAATTGAAGTGGATAGGTTAAGATTCCTATCCATACATCAAATCTACAATATCAGAACATGAGAACAGGAGTGGGCCTTTAACCCCTCTAGCCTGTTCCGTCTTTCAATGAGATCATGGCTGATCTGAGACCTAACTCCATATAAACACCATTGCCCCATAGCCCTTAATACATTTGGTTAACAAAAATCTATTCTCAGATTTAAAATTAACAATTGACCTAGAATCAATTGCCATTTGCAGAAGAAAGTTCCAAACTTCTGCCGCCCTTTGCCTGTAGAACGTCACTCCTGAAATACCTTTCCCCCCAGTCCTAGACTCCCCAACCAGCGGGAATAGTTTCTCTCTATCTAGCCTGTCTGTTTCCCTCAATATCCTGAAAACTTCGATTAAATCTCCCCTTAACCATGTAAATTCCAGGGAATACAACCCTAATTTGTGTAATCTCTCCTTGTAATTTAATCCTTGGTGTCCGTGTATCATTCTGGACACAATCCTGCATCTTGCAACACTTTAGATCAACCCACTCAAACAAATTCACCACTCTGCTCCCTCCCTTCCTCCCTCTCGAAGTAGCCCTGACTCCCTCTACAAACTGGGCAGCACTTTGGGAGTTCCTGACCCCTGGTGGAAGGGTCGAGAACCAGAGGACACACATTTAAGGGGCCCGAACTTGGTGGCCTCACCGCCCACTGCCGCCGACTGCCGCTGAGGTTTTTGGGCGGTCTCCCCTCCATTTTCGTGGAGGTCTCCCGCCGGCAGGAGGGAGTACCGCTGGGAACCGCCCGCTGATAGCCACTGGCAGTCGCGTACGGGACCTCCCGCCCGCCGAGCTGCCAGATTCCTCCGGACGGGAGTCGGTGGCAGCAGTGGTAAGGACCGCTGCGTGGAGGCAGGTCTAACCCCAACGGCAAGTAAGAAGACCTGCAAAGAAAAGGTTAGTGAACTTCTTTTAATCATTTTTTTTTTCAGCGCCTTATGTGTATGGGGTCTCCTGAAGGTGTTCCAGAGGTTTTTTTTTTGTGAAAATCTTTATTTTTATGTGCTCCCCCCCTCCCTGAGCCCGACTCAATCCTCGGCGGCACTTTGGCAAGGATCGCATTTGTCGCCGAGATTGGGAGCTCCCGCCTGCTGCCGCCCAGATTCACGGCGTAAGTCGTATTTTTGCTGCTGGACGGTCTTTCAAGGACTTTTTGATGAAACTCCCGTCCAAAGTACCGTCAGGTATCTCAGCGGTCATTTGGGCAGCACTTGGGCAGAACTTGGCTTCCACCATGGTTACTGGCAAAAGATTAAAAGGCGACATGAGGAAAAACCTTTTTACGCAGCGAGTGGTTAGGATCTGGAACGCGCTGCCTGAAAGTGTGCTGGAGGCAGACTCAATCGTAGCTTTCAAAAGGGAAATGGATAAGTACCTGAAGGAAAACAATTGCGGGGCTGCGGGGAAAGGGCGGGGGAGTGGGACTAGCTGATGTGCTCTTGCAGAGCTCGACGGGCCAAATGGCCTCCTTCTGTAACCATCATCATCATCATCACCGTAGGCAGTCCCTCGGAATCGAGGAAGAGTTGCTTCCACTCTAAACGTGAGTTCTCAGGTGAGTGAACAGTCCGGCACAGGGATTACAGTCTCTGTCACAGGTGGGACAGACAGTGGTTGAAGGAAAGGGTGGGTGGGACTGGTTTGCCGCACACTCCTTCCGCTGCCTGCGCTTGCTTTCTACACGCTCTCAGCGACGAGACTCGAGGTGCTCAGCGCCCTCTCGAATGCACTTCCTCCACTTAGGGCGGTCTTTGGCCAGGGACTCCCAGGTGTCGGTGGGGATGTCACAGTTTATCAAGGAGGCTTTGAGGGTGTCTTTAAAACATTTCCTCTGCTCACCTTTGGCTCCTTTGCCATGAAGGAGTTCCGAATAGAGCGCTTGCTTTGGGAGTCTTGTGTCAGGCATGCGAACAATGTGACCCGCCCAGCGGAGCTGATCGAGTGTGGTCAGTGCATCAATACTGGGGATGTTGGCTTGGTTGAGGACGCTAACGTTGGTGCGTCAGTCCTCCCAGAGGATTTGCAGGATTCAAGACACCACCCTCGACAACATGGACCATTTCCCATACCTCGGGAGCCTCTTATCACAAGGGTAGACATTGACGACGAGTTTCAATGCCGCCTCCAGTGCAGCCTTTGGCCGGCGGTTTAAAGACCAGGCCCTCAAATCTGCCACCAAGCTCATGGTCTACAGGGTTGTAGCAATCCCCGCCCTCCTGTATGGCTCAGAGACATGGACCATGTAGAGTGAGCACCTGGAGAAATAGCACCAACGATGTCTCCGCAAGATCCTGCAAATCCCCTGAGGGAGTGCTGCACTGTCGGAGGTGCCATCTTTCAGATGTGAAGTTAAACCGAGGCCTCGACAGCTCCCTCAGGTGGTCGGGAAAGATCCAATGGTGCTATTTTCGAAGGAGAGCAGGGGAGTTATCCCCAGTGTCCTGCCCAAAAGTTAACGCCCTCAATCAACATAACAAAAACAGATTATCTGGTCATTATCACATTGCTGTTTGTGGGAGCTTGCTGTGCGCAAATTGGCTGCCACGTTTCCTACATTACAACAGTGACTACACTTCAAAAAGTACTTCATTGGCTGTAACGTGCTTTGAGACGTTTTGAGGGCGTGAAAGACACAAGTCTTTCTTGTATATCGGTTGGCCTAAGAGAGCGCTGATTGGACAGTGGGCTTTGACATTGGCTTTTTGCCGCTGAAGACCTGCATTCAAATCCAGCCCAGACTGATGGGGGGAAATCTGCTGGCTGTGAGGGTATTATGTGCAATGAGATTGGGCACTCCCAACCCCAGCTTCTAGTGGATAGGGGTCATTGATGGGCGCCAGATTGAGAATCAGCGAGGCCGGTGTAGGAGGTGGTGTAGGAGGTGACTAAATGGTGCACTGGTATAGAAGAGGGTTCTCTCCTGTGGCTGAGGAACCATTGCTGTGAATCCAGCCATGTTGTACCAGGACATAGTCGACGTATGAAAGCATGGACCTTACGCTAAACATTCGTAAGACAAAGGTCCTCCACCAGCCTGTCCTCGCCGCACAGCACTGCCTCCCCCAGACATCAAGATCCATGGCATGGCCCTGGACAACGTGGACCACTTCCCCTATCTCGGGAGCCTCCTATCAACAAGAGCAGGCATTGACGACGAGATCCAACACCGCCTTCAGCTGCCTGAGGAAAAGAGTGTTTGAAGACCAGTCCCCAAAACTGTCACCAAGCTCGGTCTACAGGGCCATAGTAATACCCGCCCTCCTGTATGGCTCAGAGACGTAGACCATGTACAGTAGACACCTCACGTCGCTGGAGAAATACCACCAGCGAGGTCTCCGCAAGATCCTGTAAACCCCCTGGGAGAACAGACACACCAACATTAGCGGCCTCGACCAGGCTAACATCCCCAGCATTGAAGCACTGACCACACTTGATCAGCTCCACCGGGCAGGCCACATCGTTCGCATGCCAAACATGAGACTCCCAAAGCAGGCGCTCTACTCAGAACACGTCACGGCAAGCGAGCCTCAGGTGGGCAGAGGAAACATTACAAGGACACCCTCAAAGCCTCCCTGATAAAGTGCATCATCCCCACTGACACCTGGGAGTCCCTGGCCATAGACCGCCCTAAGTGGAGGAAGTGCATTCAGGAGGGCGCTGAGCTCCTCGAGTATCGTCGCCGAGAGCGTGCAGAAATCAAGCGCAGGCAGCGGAAGGAGCGTGCGGCAAACCAGGCTCCCCACCCTGTAGAATTTACCAATATCTCGTAAAGATTCTAGGGACCTTTCCCCTGCAGAGGAGAAGAATCCCTTTCTGGCTTTTAAAATGAGTTTAAAGGGGCAGACCAAGCCTGCGGGGGATAAAAGGGGATGCATTCATGGAGACCCCCCCCCCAGTGTTTGGACTCATAGGAAAGGGAATCCAAAATGGACCTAAATTATAAAAGCTTGAGATCCCCTAAACATCTATGGGAAGGAACATATCAATTTTAAGATTCTACAACATTTTGGCTGCGAGAAAGAGTTACCAAACACAGGAGGTGGAGCCAACGTCTGAAGCAAATTCGTGTATTAAGGACCCCAGGCTAAGAGATAATCGAATTACCCAATCAAGCACAATGGAAATCATGGTCAGAAAAACGGGACAATCCTAAAACAATGCAAAACCAGTGATATTTTTCACACCCTAATCGAGTTACTGCTGACAAAGGAGACATTTGAAAATCAATGGACTGAACAGTTTAAACAGAGCCCAAGAGATTTGATGGGAGATAACGGAGCTTTTTTTGGGGGGATATATCTATCCCCCAGCTTTACAAGGAAAGACGAGCAGAACACAGACTGTAACTCGCACAGACTCGAACAGAACACAGAAAGGAACACAGACAGACACAAGCAGCCGGAGTGAAGAAATGGAGTCGTGAAGGAACCTACAAGAAATCGTCAAGGACCGACTGAGCACGAGGCCCACGAAATGGAAGGTCGTCAGCAACCAAATTGACAAACCCGGGCCACCACAACCAGCGAAACGACCAACCAAAACCAACTCAGCAAAAACCGAAGAATCGACATTTATTTCCACTCTACAATCTACTTCTGAACGGCCAACGGGTGAGAAATTACCTAAAAGGACTAACTAAAACCAAAGAAAGTGGGTACTTATCCCATACATCCAAAACGCAACTTACCGCATCAACGGACGCACCCCAACTGAAGACGACGCAGTCCGAAGTCCTCTCCTCCGTCCAGGGTACGGCTCGCCTAGAAGGCCAAGTGCAGCAAACCCCGAAACCATGATTCACCGGCAACTGTCTAAAGGGATTGGTGAGCATAGCCCCTGAACCCCCAGAACTATAACTTAGTTAGTTAGGGGAATTGGGAGGGGGGAGGCTGGGATAACTTGTGTAAATGTATCTGCATTCTCCTCTTTACCCCATTTAGAGTTTAAGCTGTATTCTTTTCCCCACAGGCTGTAATTTGACATTTTATTCAATGTGTTGTACCCCTCAGTGTGTATTGGTCTGTGTGTGTTATTAAAGGTGTGCCTTTTACTTCTTTTTAAACACAATAAAGCCATATCTGCTTCCTACCTTGAAACCGATTGTCGGTCCAAGTCTGTCACAGTCCCTTCATAATTCCAGTGTCTAGAACCAAGGGTGTGGGAGCGATTCGGAACCGCTCATATAATGTCAGAAGGGAAAGCTGACCCCCTGAAAACTACCCCTTACACCCACCCTTTCTCTCAACGACTATCTGTCCCACCTGTGACAGAGACAGTAGTTCTCGTATTGGACTGTACAGCCACCTAAGAACTCATGCTAAGAGTGGAAGCAAGTCTTCCTCGATTCCAAGGGACTGCCTATGACGATGACCAGGTGGCATTGGGGTCTTAGTTCGCCAACTCTAGCTGAACACATTCCTGGAGGTTTCATCACATGATTGTAATTCCTGCTGACTCCAGGGCAACCCTGGAGGGTTGATAACCCTATTGGGGCTTGAAATGTAAAATGTTCCTTTTCCTCACTGATGACTTACAATCATGGAATGGTTACAGAACGAAGAAGGCCATTCGGCCCATCGAGCCCATGCCGACTCTCAGCCAGTCTCACTCCCCCGCCCTTTCCCCTTAGCCCTGCAATTTATTTTCCTTCAGATACTTAGCCAACTCCCCTTTGAAAGATAAAATTAAGTCTGTCTCCACTGCCCTTTCCGGCAGATCTTAACCACTCGCTGGGTAAAAAAGTTTATTTTTCCGTTGCCCTTTGGTTCTTTTGCCAATCACCTTAAATCTGTGTCCTCTGGTTCTCGGCCCTTCTGCCAATGGGAACAGTTCTCTCTATTTACTTTGTCCAGACTCCTCACAATTTTGAACACTTCGATCAAATCTGCTCTCAATCTTCGCTCTCCAAGGAGAACAGCCCCAGCTTCTCCAGTCTATCCACACAACTGAAGTCCCTCATCCCTGGAGTCATGCTCGTAAATCTTTTCTGCACCCTCTCTAAGGCCTTCACATCCTTCCTAAAGTGTGGTGCCCAGAATTGGACACATAACTGCAGTTGGGGCTGAACCAGTGTTTTAGACACTGGTTCATCATAATTTCCACACTTTTATACTCTATAACATCTCAATTTATGAAGCCCAGGATCCCGTAAGCCTTTTTAACTGCTTTCTCAACCTGTCCTGTCACCTTGTTGACAAACCTGAGAAAGGATCGATAATTCCAAAGGGAAAACATGCACTGAATCCGAGAAAGATTTGCAATAGAAATCACAACCGGTTACCTTAAACAGCGCACAAACTTACCACATAGAAATCATACCACGCACAGTGCTGTGCCTAATCAAAAGGCTGATTGAGCTGAACCATATACTTAAACAAATCATGAGATTGTGCCCACAATTGTGTACTGTGTCCCTCATTTGTGTACCAGCCAGCCTGCCTCAGCTTACCTTGTGGCCGTATCACCGATGGCAGCTCTGTAGCACGAAGCTTGGGAAAGGTGCCAATTAAGCCATTGGGCCAGACTTTCGACTTCGTTGCCGGCGATTTTCTCGGCGTTACAGCCCGGTTTTTCGCCCGGTCGAGAGCTTGCACGTAACTTTTTTCCTTGTCGTCGCCCACATCTGAAGTCACCCGCCGGGACCAAACCGCCCACACGCCACGCTGAGAGCAACCGCCAGGGGGCGTAAGTTTGGGCCTCAACCGCCGGTGTCCAGATCACCGAGAGACCCGCCCTGTAAAAGCTGCTTAAACAGGGCGGTAAGGGGGGACCCTGCAAAGAAAGGTCAGTGAAAGGTTATTTAATTATTTATTTTTAATTTTACCAAGCTGATTAGTCTTGGGAATGTGCTGTATGTGGTTTTTTTTTATGATAATTTTTAATTTAGGTTTTCCCTCCTCCCTAGGCCCAACCGCAGCCTCGGCCTAAATTTTCGCACTTACCGTCCATTCCAGTAACGACCGCCCATTGGGCTAACTTTCCACTTACCCGCTGAGAAACCGCCAAGAATGAGTGTTCAACAGCGATTTTTTTCGCCAGGCGATCAGTTCCACACACCTTTACCCTCAAAATGGAAATTCTCGCCCGCTTTTATCGCCGAGCGTTAGTGATCCTTCTCAGCGGGCAATCGGGCGTTGAGGGACTTTATCGAAAGTCTGGCCCATAATGTAATTCCCCGAACTTTGAAGAATAACTTCAAGTTGTACAGTCAATCAATCTGTGGTGTAAACAAGATGCATAAGGGGACTCTATGGTTTGTGAGACAGGAAGGCTACGGAGTGAATGGTACCTGCTCCACTCACTCACTCTTTGTCCGTCACTAGTTATACTGCCAATGTGATTCTCGATCACCTGATTTCAGGAAATCCACTGAATCCCAGTGTGTGGCCTCTATTTAATGCACAGTTGAAACCCACATTCTTACAACAAGGCCAGTAACCACAGCTTAACGCATACCTCCCAACCTGCGACATGTTGAACGGCTGGAATTCAGGCCTGGTGCTTGGCATGGCAAGGAAGAGAAGCAGGGCAGCTGCTCTTGGTAGCTTTGGAAGCCTTGTGTAGTGATGTCACCATTGTCGTTAATGTCATGATATCCAAATTAAACGAGACTTTTGGGAAACATGTCTGACCGATGCCCAGTCTGTCATGGACAATATTTTTCCCACAACCAACATCAGGTTATCCGGGCATTATCATATTGCTGTTTTTGGGAACTTGCTCTACACAAATTGGCTGTCACATTTTCAACAGTGTCAGCTGTGGCTCAGTGGGTAGCACACTTGCCTCTGACTCAGAAGATTGTGGGTTCAAGTTCCACTCTCGGAATTTGAGTGCTTAAATCTAGACCTGACACTCCAGTGCAGTAATCATGGCTGATCCTATATCTCAACATCATATTCCCACTTTCTCCCCATACATTTTGTGTCTCGAAATCTATCTATCTCCTGCTTAAATATATTCAGTGACTTGGCTTCCACAGCCTTCTGTGGTAGAGAACTCCACAGGTTCACCACCCTCCGAATGAAACAATTTCTCCTCATCTCCGTCCTAAATTCCCGACCCCGAATCCTGAGACTGCGACCCCTTGTTCTAGACTTCCCAGCCCGTGGAAACATCCTCCCCACATCCAGTCTGTCCAGCCCCATCAGAATTTTATACGTTTCAATGAGATCCCCTCTCATTCTTCTAAACTCTAGTGAATACAGGCCTAGTCGACCCAATCTCTCCTCATACGACAGTCCTGCCATCCCAGGAGTCAGTCTGGTGAACCTTCGTTGCACTCCCTCTCTGGCAAGTATATCCTTTCTTAGGTAAGGAGACCAAAACTACACACAATACTCTAGGTGGGGTCTCACTAAGGCCCTGTATAACTGTAGATCCCTGCTCTCCTTTGAACAATGCTATGGGATTTTTTTTTGCACACCTACATGAGCAGTTAGAGGGCGATCCCGTTTAGTGTCTTGTCCAAGGGAAGCCACCTTCCGAAATGCAGCACTCCCTCAGTCCTATGCTGAAGCGACAGTCCAGATTACGTGCTCAGGGACTGGAGCAAGGTTCGAACTAGATTGCTTGCACTGAGCCAAGCTGGCACGGCTTGTGGTTACACTGAGTATTTCAGTGCGGGGAAATGGCATCCCATACTGATTAAGGCTCCCAATTGCAACAAATGCTTCAATCAGCTCTCTGTCCACCAGAAACCATGCTGGAACTTTCATCATAGTCATAATACACAGATGTGAATCATTAAGCGACAGTTAGCATAGCGCTGTAGAATTAATGTAAAGGCCACCTAAGCTTGCAAGGCTTGCTCATTCTGTTTGAACAAACAGGCTAGTTACAGATGACATTGTATGTTTAAATTGATTCGTCTTTACTGCGCAGTAAAATGGGACAGAATGTTTATCTGGTGTGGTTCTCCTCTATACATCTACTCCATCCCCTAGCACTGACCAACTCTTTAAAATCGTTATAAAGCACTTTACATCCCAAGATATTCTATTTTAAACAGAATCGCCACCGATTATTTACAACGTTATTTTGACAAATCCAACTCGGTTGCAAATGTGCCTTGCGTAGAATTGATATCCATTTGTTTCCAATTTATTTTCAAACTCCTGTGCCCCGCAGGTGCTAATGAATTGGGGAAGGGGGACATTGCTGAGAATTAGACTGTGCCCTTTCACCTCTGGGACCCAGTCAAAATTCATCTGAGGCTGATGGGATGAGTGTCCCCATTTGCCCATTGGTTGTTGTAATGTATACACCTGTGAGTATGCTAATAGTTGTAGAGCTGTTGAGTGACTTAGCCAGTCACGTGATGTTCACAAGACTTAATAAAACCCCAGCCAGTTGGGCTCGGGGGATCCACGATGAGGTATGCAGTTGTGAGCCTAGGGGATGAACTGGAAATGTGTAGTGTGATTGTTAAACCTTTACTAATAATCCAACTAGTTCTTAATAGCAATGTGTTGCTATGAATTCTGAAGCAAAGAACCCATGAAGCAAATCCATTACAGCTGTAAGGTTTACTGTTAATCCCCAACACTGAAAGGGCTCCTGTAACGGCTCCAATCTGACCTTGCCATTGCTCCCACCAGCTTGAGATTGTCACCTGGTGCCAAATCATGAACCATTCCTGCTGAAACCTGGGCCAACATTGTCCAAACTCATTTCGCATTTGACCTTAATACAACCAGCATGGAGAGGAGACTTCTATCGCATTAACCTAGGCTTGGCTCAAAAGCATGTACCGGAGCTGAATGGATATTATACAGGCCCGTGCACCACACTGCATGACCTGAGTTTGAATATTTTCTCCCCCTCATTGTTCCTGGGTTTTCACTCTTTGTGTTGCCTCTCCCAGGACATGTCATGGCTGTGGGGTGGGTTGGAGGTAGGGGGAGAGGGTGTGAAGTGTCTGGCCATGGTGCTCCAACCATCATGAGTGTGGGACAGGCTTGATGGATCAGCTGGTCTTGTCCTGCCCACCATTTTTGTATATTGAAAGCAGCCAATTGTTATTTCTTGGGCTTCCTTTTTGGTAACTTGTGTAAGAAAGCACTCAGCCAGCATGCTCTCGTACATGTAGTGCTGGAGACAGCAAGTTCTAGCTGGTAGCATCTTGTCTTAGGTTTGGAAAATTCTGTGTTGAAGCCCCATACCAGGGCCTTGAGCTCATAATCTAAGCTATCACTCCAGCGAGGCACTGAGGGAGAGCTGCAGTGTTGGAGACGCTGTCATTTAGGAACATGAGGAGGCCATTCAGCCCCACCTGCCTGCTCTGCCATTCATTTAGATCAGGGCTGATCTGCGATCTAACTCCATATACCTGCCTTCAGTCCATATCCCCAATACATTTGGCTAACAGAAAGCTATCAATCTCAGATTTAAGATTAATTATTGACCTAGCATGAATTGCCGACTGCAGAAGATAGTTCCAAACTTCTACCACCCTTTGTGTGTAGAAGTGTTTCCTAATTTCACTCCTGAAAGGTCTGGCTCTAATTTTTAGATTCTGCCGCCGAGTCCAAGACTCCCCAACCAGCGGAAATAAGTTTCTATCTGTTCCCCATAATATCTTGAAAACTTCGATCAGATCACCCCTTAAGCTTCTAAATTCTAGGGAATACAACCCTAATTTGTGCAATCTCTCCTCGTAACTTAACCCTTGAAGTCCGGGTATCTTTCTGGTAAACCTTTGCTGCACTCCCTCCAAGGCCAATTTATCCTTCCTGTGATATATGCATCTGTGAGTATGCTCACAGGTTTGTGGAGCTGTTGCACTGTGAGTGGCTTAGCCAGTCACGTGATGTTCACAAGACTCAATAAAACCCCAGGCAGTTGGGTCTTGGTCATCCACGATGAGGCAGGTAGTTGTGAGACTTGTGGATGAACTGGTAATGTGTCGTGTGATTGTTAAACCTGTTTTAATAAACCAACTAGTTCTTAATAGCAATGTGTTGCTATAACTTCTTAAGCAAAGAACCCATGAAGCAAATACATTACACTTCCAAAGGCATGGTGCCCAGAACTGCTCGCATTGCTCCAGGTGTGGTCCAATCAGGACTTTGTATCGCTGCAGCATAACTTTGACCCCCCTGTATTCTAAATAAGGCAGAGTCAACGCATGATGAAATCTTCTTGTAGGTTAACAATTCCTTAAATTGCTTGGTTAAACATTAGGTTCCTTTGCATTGTTATTCTTCCATTCTGTGCTGGGGTAAAATTGGTGTCACATCTCAAATCAGCTGACCATTTTTAACAGCCCTGATTAATGAAGACCAATCTTAAGTAGCATATAATTATTATTTGTCACATTATTGGCACAATAGATGCAGCTATAAAAGACTTTATTGATATTTTATTACATCAACAATTATTTACAATGAATACAGTCAAACTTTCTTCCTTGGAGAGAGAATATCGATCATGTTGTAAGAAACCATTGTACAGAAGTCAACAGTCTGAATGTAAATGCGAGTCGTTTTACATTGCAGTTTAGACATATAGTAAGTAATACAGTACAGCCCACTGAATATAAACTTTGATCAGATTTTATCCCAGCAAAGATCATCTTTTTCATATAGAAAACCGTTTTCATATTCACTGTCGTGTAGTTAAATTATGTAGGATCAATTCCAATTGAAGGTCATTTTCTTTGAGATTCAAACTATGGTCACCAGGCTGGCCTGGGGAAAAGGCATAGGTGGTCTTACCAGGAGTTAGGTTTCCTGTTGGCACAGCATGTGGGAGACCTGGGAGTTTCTAGTGATGAGTTACTCCAGAACAACTGGGCGAAGAAGCAGAAAATATGAGGCCACATCTGAAAAGATCACGAGGTTTTCATACATGACTCCACTTGCTAATTTTACCTTCAGTTCTACGTCACGTTCATCGCTGTCTTCATTCTAGACCTACCCCAGTATCCAAGATGGGTGGATAAATAACGAGCAGATTCAACTAGACCCCTCCTCCCTCACCAATGGTGATGCGCTTCATTGCTTAGGTAACAGGAAAATGGTTTGTTGAAATGTAGAGGGCCAAAGGCAGTGTTTCTGACTCAGAGAGAGGATACATCTAGTGGCCCCAGCAGGCAAAACACATATTTTGCTGCTGCCTGTGTTAATTTGAAAACCCACGTGTCCTGGGAGGTGGAACAGAAATGGGCAATAGCAAATCAGAACCCCTTTTACACTCCACCCGAGTTTCGTTTCCGTTGAAGTCAACAAAGGCAGAGCGTAAAACAGACTCTGATTGGCTATCGATCCTTTTGCCCGACCTCCCTTGACGAATTTCAACCTCTGTGACATCTGAAAGAGGACGAAAGGTCAACACACTTGATGTGGGGTCGACCGCAAATGTTAAACTACCTTTCTCGTCCGGATGGCGATAAGCCTGTTGTTCATTTCCAACAACTTCTGTACCTATTTGTCATTGCATTTCTGAAGGAGGCGCTGTGGGACTCGAGCTCAGAACATGAACAAGATGGAGAATGCCTCTTAACCGTTTGATGGCATTAAAATTACGCCATCTGAGTTTTGGCATCTGAACATTTAACACCTCAGCATGAATTTGCTTCTTCCGCTAGTTAAATGAAGACATTAACCTGTTTACAATAAGTGCGTCTATTAAAATAGCAGGCAATGGAAATTTCATACCAAGTATTCAGATGCTATTAACACACAAGGCCATCCCGTTACTCTTTGCATTGCCATTTAGTTCACATATGGTTTTCAAATGCCTTTCTTTTAGGTTTTCCCTCCATGTCGGTCGGCTGTCCCCAGTGGAAAGGGGGAATGCGGCAAGTTATCAAACCTCTGCCACGAGTATTCAGTCACGAGGACGTGCGAAGGGACAGCTTGGAGTGACTCACTGATGTTCCTCCCTGTCACTGAAGTGCTCTGGCTCCACCTTCACTTGGTCCCCTGGATGAGATCTGTGGACAAGAGCCACTCCAGTGTTATGTGCCACACCACTGGACCACCATATGCATTATGTGTGCACACTAGGTCTGTGCAGCAGAGCTGGTCTTCAGTCGTCTTGGGTAATCCTTGCCACTGGACCAAGGCCAAGCTCTGTCAAGCCCGTGTGGTGGCTGGTGTGCAACGGCCAACACACATTAAAAAAATCCACGCACAGGCATCTCCCACCCTTCAGGATGTAGTTCAGGTCCTTCACTGAAACACCTGTGAACTCATCCTTTTTTGGCGTGGAAGCAAGTCATCCTCGTTTTGAGGGACCGCCTATGACTGACATATGCGTTATATACAACTTCGATAGAACATAGGTTACATCCACAACTGTACTGAGAAAGCGGCTATCTTTTAACAGCAGAGGCATCGCTTTGCTCTTTGTTTTTGTATATTTTAGAGGAAAAAGAGGGAAACTTTTAATCCGTGAAAACCCAGTGTCACCATCAAGCACTTCCATAAACCAGGCAGCACAGCTCATTTACAACTCCCACATCCCAGCCTCAGAATAAATAAATCTCTCCCTTCTCCAGTACACTCCCAAGGTCAGCATGATGCTTCCCACACTCGTAAGGCCTCACTGAGCAAGGCTGCAGAAAGAGTGCTGTGAATTGTTGAATCAGAGGTGGTCTGTGTTATTCAACGGATTCAGGTTCATTGGGAAGTGGATTAAAGCTAAGTCCCAGTGTGGCTTCACACTTGAAATCACACGTATGAGACGTTAAGAACTGCCCAAACTCATTCCAGATAAGACTCATGACAGCTCTGAGAGAAAGAAAGCTTTCGTTCCACCGGCATGGGCTGGATTCCAACCAGTGTCCCAGAGGTGAAAAAATACATTGTTCAAAGATGCCCTGCAAATATGAAACGTGGAGATCTTTTTGGCTTTCTTTCAGCTCACGTGTACAAATAGCCCATCTGACGGTGGTCTCGGCATTGTACATCGAGGGGAAAACCTAAGTCAACAAACACTGTGCAGCTGCCTGGGGACAAACCTGCAGCCTTGATAAGCTGCTTGAATGGTAGAGATGAGATCACTCAGGCAATGTAGGTCCAGCACACTATGCAAAATGATCCAACAAATAATGTACTGGAGCAGGCCCGGTTGAACCCGGAAAAATCTCTTCAATATCTGATGTCCGTTTGTAGCTAATGGTTGGCACACAGAAAGTGCCTTCCATACCTAGGCACCACGGAAAAGGGACAGGAGCCAACCTAACTGACAGGGAAGTTTACAATGTCGTAGCTTCGCACCCAGAGAGATCCAATCGACCTCCTCATCGCTCCAACTGGCACCCATGACGTGACACCTAATTACGAACCCAGCCTCCCTTAGCCATCTGTGGGGAGGAAGCAGAGTTAACGTTTCGGGTCGGATGACCCTCGGGTCATCGACCCGAAATGTTAACTCTGCTTCCTCTCCACAGATGCTGCCTGACCCGCTGAGATTTCCAGCATTTTCTGGCTTTATTCCAGATTCCAGCATCTGCAGTATTTGGCTTTTGTATGTGTGTCATGTGAGCCTCACTCTCGACTGCCCTGTGGGTCTGGATTATACACTGAAACATGCAATCTGTGCAAGAACGTGCATTCACACAGCACCTGATCACATCCTTGGGCTAATCCAAAGTGCTTTATAGTCAACGGATCACTTTTTGAAATGGATTCACTGTCGTCCGCAATCTAGGAACAACCACGGCAACTGTGTGTTTGGGACAACGATGCTAAGTCAACGCTTTAAATAAAGGAATCAGATCAGCGTACAACAAGGACTTGTGACAGGTTAGTTACGGCGTCACACATCATCTTTTCTCCTCAAAGGCAATTTGCAGGACTTGGCTGCCAGTTTGAGTGGGACGGGTTGTAGGTTGTATCGAAATCTCCTGAGGTGCTATCGCAGACACCGCACAAAGACACTGCTCAGTCCAACAAGGATGTCCCAGTATCTCGGAGTGGTTGTCAAACCCTGTCGTTTTACCGCACCTCTCTGCATTATTTTTAGAATTACACTTTTTAATTGGATCTTTTCTTCCCACTCCCACCCTGTGGGTTGAAATCCTGCTGTGCAATGTCGTTAGCAAGACCTTCCGTCCTTTATTTTAAAGACAGCGCTAAACCGTTTAAAGTGGGGTTCACCTCTTTTGAATTGCGGGCCGGGCGATTTTCAAAAAAAATTCATTTACGGGATGTGGGCGTCGCCAGCAAGGCCAGCATTTAGTTCCCATCTCCACTTGCCCTGTAGAAGGTGGTGGAGAGGCACCTTCTTGAGTAAGTGGTGGTTAAGAGCAGCAGATTACCTTCCCTAAAGGACATAAGTGAACCAGATGGGCTTTTACCAAAATCCAATAGTTTCATGGTCACCGTTACTGATACAAGCTTTTTATTCCAGATTTATTTAATTAACTGAATTTAAATTGCCCCAGCTGTTATGGTGGGGTCTGAACTCACATCTCCAGATTGTAAGTCCAGGCCTCTGGATCACTAGTCCAGTAACATAATCACTGTGCTACCATAACCTGCATTAGAGTTTACAGATACATTCGCATATTTACCCTTCAAGATCCCACTGTGGTCTATCATCCCCCTGCCCTATCACTGCTTTACGCTTTTATAACTTGTTGGAGTCCAGCACTATGGGCCTTGATCTTAAGTTTCCGAATTAAAAAAGAAAGCTGTGCCTCTTCCTGCTGAATGCCACACTGTGGGAAGGTGGTATATTTTCAAAACAACAAGCTGTCTTTCTATATAATGTAAAGAACATCCCAAATCGGCGCAGGGAAAATGTACACCCAGCCAAGAAGAGGGTAAGGAGCAAAACCTTTGTGGAAAAGAGAAGGGTTTGGTGGAAGGGTTTTGAAAGGAGAAAATGTGGAGAAGCATAGAGGTTAGAGGCAGAGACATCCCAGAGGATAGAATCCTTGCAGGTGAAGATTCTGCCGCTATATAGAATCATAGAATGGTTACAGCACAGGAGGCCATTCGGCCCGTCGAGCCCGTGCCGGCTCTCTGCAAAAGCACTTCAGCTAGTCCCACTCCCCCGCCCCTTCGCCGTAGCCCTGCAATTTTTTTCCTTCAGTTACTCATCCAATTCCCTTTTGAAAGCCACGATTGAATCTGCCTCCATCACCCTTTCAGGCAGAGCATTCCAGATCCTAACCACTCGCTGCGTAAAAAAGTTTTTCCTCATGTCGCCTTTGGTTCTTCTGCCAATCGCCTTAAATCTGTGTCCTCTGGTTCTCGACCCTTCTGCAAATGGGAACAGTTTCTCTCTATCTACTCTGTCTAGACCCCATCATGATTTTGAACAGCTCGATCCAATCTCCTCTCAACCTTCTCTGCTCGAAGGAGAACAACCCCAGCTTCTCCAGTCTAGCCACGTAACTGAAGTCCCTCATCCCTGGAACCATTCTCGTAAATCTTTTCTGCACCCTCTCAAAGGCCTTCACATTCATATAAATGCTTTATTCCTTCCTAATAGGTGGGGAACGGGGTGGATGGTAGATGTGCAATAGATCAGAGTTAAAGGAATGGAGTGTTCAGGGGGAGAGGCGATACAGAGCTGGAGGAGCCAGCAATACCAGGTGAGAATGAAAATAATTTGAATTTGATGTAGTACCAGAAAGGGATACTGGCACATTGATTTCTAAGCAACTGTAGATATTCTAATAATGGCAGATGTTAGATGTAGTACAGGGTAATCTTTCAGAATTGAAAGTGCACTTGGTAATAGTCCAGGTTTAGAAATGATAGCATTGTATGATCAAAATTCATACTGTTCAGCCAGCCAAGTGGGATGAACAGACAGCATAGCCTGGGTTTATTATATATTATTGCAATTATTTCAAAACAAAACTGCTCGTACACTAGCCCGCTGATTTTATTATTCTCCTCTGTATGAAGATCAATGTGCCATTACACTGTCTGTACTGTTTTATTAACAGAAAAGCAGCAGGTATTTTAAAATGGTTGTGGCAGTATGTTATCCGCATTACTTTCAATTAGAATAACAACAAACATTTTACAAATCAATAGGCCAGCAAACCGCTCTAGATTTGCTAGTTCTCGCACGTCCCTTGTCTTTCGCACAGGTGAGTGGTGATCTTGTGGCTAAACGGCGATAGTTTGTACCACTGACACTCTCAGTGCAGTGCTGAGGGAGCGCTGCACTGTCGGAGGTGCCGTCTTTCGGATGAGACGTTAAACTCAGGCTCCGTCTGACCTCTGAGGTGGATGTAAAAGATCCCACGGCACTATTTCGAAGAAGAGCAGGGGAGTTATCCCCGGCGTCCTGGGCCAATATTTATCCCTCAATCAACATCACTAAAACAGATGATCTGGTCATTATCACATTGCTGTTTGTGGGAACTTGCTGCGCGCAAATTGGCTGCTGCATTTCCTACATTACAACAGCGACGACACTTCAAAAAGTACTTCATTGCTTGTAAAGTACTTTGGGGCATCCTGAGGATGTGAAGGGTGCCAGATAAATGCAAGTCTTTCTTTTTATCTGTGTCTCTGTAATTCCCTCCAGCTGTAAAATGTAGGCTTGAAATCTCAGTTGCTCGAACTCCGACCCCGTAGGCATCCCTCTCCCTTTGTCCGACCATTGGTGGCCGTGCATTCAACCACCTTTCTCGGAATTCCCTCCCTAAACCCCGAGGCCACTCCAGCTCCCTCTCCTCCTTTCAAACCCTCCGTGAACCTGCCTCTTTGAGCAAGCATTGGCTCCCAAACTTTCCTCCTCTGGCTTGGCATTCATTTTGTGAAGTGCCTTGGAATGTTTTGCTATGTCAAAGGTGCTATATAAATGCAAGTTGTTATAAATGACCAATCTTCGGAAAGAAAGACGTATTTACGTAACACCTTAATTTGTCTGTTGGAAATGTGTTCAAAGAATGTCCTGTGCCATGAATTCCTTTGAAGTGTAGGGACTATAGTTACATTGGCTGTAAAGCGCTTTGGGACGTCCGGTGGTCATGATAGGCGCTATATAAATGCAGGTCTTTCTTTCTGCTCAGGATAGTAGGACTAAATGAAACCATTCCACGAGCATTATAAAGGTGCTTCACCTACATGAAGGCGCTTGTGACGCGCAGAATCAAATGGCTGTCATTAATAACCATGACCCTTTGTAAAAATGAATCATCTCTGTAAAGCTCACGGCGGGTTTGCCAATTTGACTTCTCAAAATCTATTACTGTCCACGAAGAACTGTTCACAACTGTGGCATTGACACTATCACACCACCAACTAGGTTAAAATTAAGGAGCTTGCAGTTATGAGGCGACTGTTATTAACGATCTCACGGATCAGAAAGTCGTGACTTCCCCTTTCTCGCACACAATACTGCAAAGGCTAAGCCTCCGGTGCATCCAATAAACGATTGCACTGCTCCTCGTCATCCAAGGCAACTTTTGATGGTGCAGGACAATGAATGGCCTTGCATCACTGAGATATTCGGAATCAGTCACTGTGGCTGCAATGCATTCTCTCATCACATAGAATTTACAGCACAGAAACAGGCCATTGGGCCCAACCAAAGCTGGCGGAGCTGTTTAAAAAAAAAAATTCATTCATAGGATGTGGGCGTCCCAGCACTTATTGTCCATCCCCAATTGCCCATGGAAATGGAAAGAATTGACAAGAACAATGGAAAGGCTTTTGGGCAAGACTCATGACTAAATTCTACAATGCTCATTGGAGAGGCAATCTCCACATTGATAACGTGGCCCCTCAATTATCTCCCGCTATGTAGAACTATTTGCCCAAATGCCCCATAGTCCTACCATACACCAAGAACTGGCAGAACTATTCTCTCAATTACTGTTCTAAATTATACTGCATCCGACCCTTGTGACTTCCAGCTAAACCGCTGGCAACTTAGAAACTGTTCCCTGTCGAATAAGTGATGAATCAAGCAGCTAAAATCCCCCAAAAAATCTTATTCAAATTTCCTCTTGTGATTGACTGATCCAATTACTTTCCCGCTTATCTGCCATTTGCCTCATTGTGCTTAAACTGCCAATCATATTGTAAGTTGCACAAATTGCATCACTCAACGATCATAATCCATCATAGAGGCATCACTCACAGTCGAGTTCGTATCGAGGAGATCTTCTTGTCTGAATAACAGGGACTGGTTTTAAAGAACGTGGAAGGAGAACTGGGGTTGGATTTTAGAAATAATGTTGTTGGGCCGAGCAGAGGGATCAACAGATTGATGGTTCCCCCAGAGCTGCCCCCTGCTCCCGTTGAATGATCTCCAGGCCAGTGGGATAGCTTAAGCCAGCGTCGTTCGCTTAGCCTTTGTGAAGGAAGCCACAAGCCCGACCAAGGCCTTATTGGAGAATCAAAGATGCCGCAACGCACCGAATGTGGAATGGCGGGAAATGCCTGCAACTCCCACATTCTCATTTCAATTGTGTCGCACGACCAGTTGCCAAGGGAAATCAAGCAATTCCGCATCACAGGTGCCTTTACGGGGAAGCTAGATAAGGACTTGAGGGAGAAAGGAATTGGTTATGTTGATGTGCGGGGGGGGGGGGGGGGAGCGATGAAATAAGGTGGGGAGAGGCTTGTATGGAGCACCGATCAGTTAGGCTGGATGGCCTGTGTCAGTGCTATAAAAATCAATGTCATTCTCAATCGGCTCCTTTGACTTGGTGTATGAAAGCTGGGACAGCCCTGCCCGCTAATCGCATTGTCTCGCCCGATGACAACGAAAGTGGAGGGAACATCAACGAATCCCAACCTAGTCAACGGCACACAGCAAGGGTGAACGTAAGAAATAGGAACAGGAGTAGGCCATACGGCCCCTCGAGTCAATAAGATCATGGACTCAGCTCCACTTCCCCACCCGCTCCCCATAACCCCTTATCGTTTAAGAAACTTGTCTATTTCTGTCTTAAATTTATTCAATGTCCCAGCTGCCACAGCTCTCTGAGGCAGCGAATTCCACAGATTTACAACCCTCTGAGAGAAGAAATTTCTCCTGTTTTAAATGGGCGGCCCCTTATTCTAACATCATGCCCTCTAGTTCTAGTCTCCCCCTATCAGTGGAAACATCCGCTCTGCATCCACCTTGTCAAGCCCCCTCATAATCTTACACGTGTTGATATATAAGTGAAGTAACCCAAGGAACATGGAGCATCAAGCTTGATAAAGGCCATTGGTGAAGAGGAAGAAAGCTTCTAAATAGAGCCAGGGGCACGAGTGCAACGGGCTTAAACTCTGCACATACTGTTGTGCTCTCATACATGTAGCACTGCGCGGGAGAAAGGAAGAGAAGGGTCGGGCAGCATCTGTGGAGAGAGAAACAGAGTTAACATTTCAGGTCGATGACCCTTCGTCAGAACTGGCAAAAGTTCAAAATGCAACAGATTCTTAAGGAAGTGCTGGGGCCCTGAAAGGGGGAGAGGGGGAAAGAACAAAAGGGAAGGTCTGTGATAGGCTGGAAGGCAGGAGAGATTTGAGAGACAAAAGGGGAGAATGGGCCAAATTGAGATGGTAATAGCACAAGTTAGGAAACAAAAGATGAGTCTAGATAGGGTGTGAATGGCGGAATAATGCCCTGGGAAACGGAGAGAAACAAAATAAAAAAGTGGCGGTTGGGGGGGGGGGGGGGGGGGAGTTTTTGTTAAAAAAAAGGGAGGGAAGGGAGTAGAAGGATATGTTGATGGGGTGAGATGAAGAGGGGTGGGAGGAGGCTTGTGTGGAGCATAAACACCGGCATGGACCTGATGGGCCGAATGGCCTGTTTCTGTGCTGTAAATACTTCGTAATACTCTCACCCTTAAAAGGAAGATTCAGCCCGGACAGTATTCAATGACAAAGGCCAAGTTAAGCTTTAATGAAACTGTTCACAGAATGATGTGCACTGTACAATGTCATCCCATTTACCATCTTCCCAGTCGATGACGCTTCCACAAAATGCACAGCACCAGGGCAGCTGTAGACTGACAATGGAATATTTCTGGTAGACTTCCCAATGTTTTAATGACATTAATCCTTCAATTTAAATCCATTAGTTCACAGTCGTGCAGCGGGCAAGTGGGAAAGCACAGGCTTACTGCCGAAACCTCCTGTGCAAAATGGTAGTGCTCGCGTGCGTGTTCCCTCTAACGTCAGCTGGATTAAAATCACATTTAGGGCGCACAAGCGATGTGTAAAATGAAATGACATTTTTTATGCAAGCTTCTTGGCTCACATTTCATGGATTTCTGTTCCTTTGAAAGGGCAGTAGAGTCAGATCCAGTTACACTATCAGTAATCAAAACCGACGTGCAGCTCTGACGGAGTTTATCGTCTGGATAACCCGGCTAAAGGGGACATGCACATTTCAAAATAATGTGTTCCAAATTTTATGGCCTCTTCCTTTTAGCCAATTGAATATTTGATGTCAGAGAGGCCACAAGCCATGATGAACAGCAGTGAGGCTTTGTTCACGGGACATACTCGCGCTCAGTCTCGATTAGATCTCTCCCCCATCCCCCCAACCAAGCATACAACAACCAAATCGGATGATGGGTGGGTACATGACGGGGACACAGTTAAATAATTCCTACACTCCTGGACTGGATTTTCAGTTCTGCTCATTTCGGGACAGTAAAGTTTGCGCCCATGAACAGTTTGCGCCTCAGTCAGCAAAATTCATCAGCTGAGCCCCAAGTGGGGTGGAGCGCTATGGGAGGCGTTGCACACCTCTCTTAGGGCGCTAGGCCGGCTGAGCAAGGGAAAATCCCGAGCTAAACAGCCGGCCTCGGAGTGCTGTAAGAAAGGCCTGGGGGAAAGAGAAAAAAACACCAAAAACATTCCCAATAAATAACTTGCACCACCACAACCGACTCAAAAAAATAAAAATAAAAACCACCCCTCACCTGAGGTCGACATTATTTACCTCACTGCAGCTTTCCCAAGCGGTCCCAGTAGGGGGCGCTCTATGGATCGGGCGGCAGCCAAAAATCGAGCCGGTGTCACAACCAGGGGTATTGCACACTGGCCAGCCTCTTCCGGGCGGTAATGCTCTGCGCCCTGCCGAGACCAGCCTCGAAAGTCCCGGCGGGGTCCGGGGAGCTGGCCGCCTGCCTGGAAATGCTTACTGCTGCCATCGCTGCCCCTCCGGGGCGCTATCAGGGGCAGCAAATGACCAAAAATCCAGCCCACTGTATGTTTACACTGATTCAAGGTTAACTCCTCCCTCGCAACAAGTATGTCGTACCTATACACAGAATATATAAATACCCGACTCATTGTAAGATACTTGCAATCTTGTCAAGCTCACCCTTTGAGGATTGAGTGTCCTCCGCCACTTAAAAACGGTTTCCGAAACAATGATTTTCTATAAAATATTTCACTGTTGGCCTATTCTCTGGCAGAATGGAAGACATGCGATAGGGCGTATCGCATTTCTTAATTTGCTGCAGAGAATTGGAAACCTAGTTTGTTTTTGTTCTATTCGAGGGCAGGAATGTTACTCCAATTCTCAGAGGGTCAAAGTACTTAAGTCAAGAACTTCCACCCAATATTGGTTTTCCGTGATCAACTGAAGCTTGGTCCATTTAGTCAGTCCTGCAGCGACAGTGCAGGAATCTGTAGCCCAGGCAGGTAATCATTGGAGTCTTTGATCTCAGATAACGCAGGGGACTGGGAGAAAGTTTCTTGCACAACATATTGAACAACATAAACTGTACTCGATTAAAATGACCTTGAAATGCTCACTGAACTCTCATTTCCTGCAGATCTCTGCTGACCTGCACAGATCAAAATCTGATTCTTCTGGCTGATTACCTCAAATAGATATTTGCAGCAAGGCATATTGGGGACTATGGCAGAAATGGCACAAGACAGTCAAAGATTGTTGGAAATGTGGACAACACATAAACTACGATGAACATATCTGAAGTTATCTACTGGCCTTGTCTGGTCACAGATCATGGTGACTGTTAGTGTAGTATTTACATATTTCAATTAATGTCTTCTTGATGGTGAAACCTGCTTCGATAGCTATACATTTCGATAGCAGTTGTCAATACACCAGGATACACAGTATCCATTTCACAAACTGCTTTTCCATGTGGCCTATTGGTATTGTCCCTTCTGTGACACCATCTGGCTGAAGAAATGCTAGGCCTTGACTGCTGCTTGGCCCCAATGACTTTCAAATAGTGCTGTTCAAATAGTTTCCTGGACAACGGCCCTTCCAAGCACATGGCTCATTGCTTTCATAAGCGGGTTTAATGATTCTGAAGAAACAGAATCAATACCACACTTATTCCAACCATAAATGGCATTGCTTACGAACCGTTTTACCGGCGAGTATTCCCATATCCTCCAAATCCTTGAGCACTGGTCCTAATCTGGGTTTCTAACATGATCAAATGCCATTACTAAACGTCCGTGTAACACATACAGCTGTCTCTAAAGCATACAGAGCACACACAATATAGGCAGCGGTTGGAGGCTTCACAAATTCAATGACAAGGTCACGAGGATCTGGTCCGTGAACCAGATAAGCCCTGCACTGGCTGTCGGCCGAATTGGAGTCTCGGGAGAGTGTAACCGGAATGTCCTGATGTCACCATTCAGCAGGGCGTTTACTAACTCTGCCCCCACCTCCCCCACCCCACAACACCCGACCCACCCCCCCCCCTCCCTCCCCTCCCTCCCCATCACCCCCAAAACCAGCAGCAGCCAGGAAGATCCAGTGAAAAGTGGACTTTAGACTCGTCCAAAAAAAAACACACACATTTTGGCAGATTCGTCTTCAGCAGCAAGAGCCATAGGCTGAGGAACAGCAGCAGAGCACCCATCGCCTGGGGAAGCGATTGACTGACGCGCCTATTTTGGCAGTGGCGTTAACCCATTTTAAGCAAGTCGGTGAGCGCCTGTGTGAAGCCAGCTGCAGCCAGGAATGGAAAGTGAGTTGAAACTATTGCTGCCGACAGTCACTATGAGGTGACACCACACCCCACTTCGTAATCTGTTCGCACCCGAGGCTAAACACACAAAATAGTTTTAAGTTAATCCCGTGTAAGTATACTGAAAGCTCAGTTTGCTTGATGACCGCACGTGGATTCTGTTGTGATAGCACTAAAAGACGGCATCATCCAGATTTCCTGCGAGTGCGGCCACGGGTCCAGTGGACAAATGCTGTGGTACCGAGCCCCAGAGTCTGCGTTGAGTGGGTTGATCTCAGCCAGGACAGGAACCCTGGGCGAGGGAGTGAGGGAAAAAAGACCAACCGGCCAGGGCTTTCACTCCCCGATCACTGTCCAGTGAACCCTGACATAAAACCCCGACACCTCTTCTTCAACGGCACCTCCCAAACCCGCGACCTCTACCACGTAGAAGGACAAGGGCAGCAGGCGCATGGGAACACCACCGCCTCCACGTTCCCCTCCAAGTCACACACCATCCGGACTTGGAAATATATCAGCCGTTCCTTCGTTGTCGCTGCGTCAAAATTCTGGAACTCCCACCGGAACAGCACTGTGGGAGTACCTTCACCACACGGACTGCAGTGGTTCAAGAAGGCGGTTCACCACCACCTTCTCAAGGGCAATTAGAAATAGGAGCAGGAGTAGGCCATATGGCCCCTGGAGCCTGCTCTACCATTTAATACGATCATGGCTGATCCGATCATAGACTCAGGTCCACTTCCCTGCCAGCTCCCCATAACCCCTTATTCCCTTATCGCTCAAAAATCTGTCTATCTCTGTCTTAAATGTATTCAATGACCCAGCCTCCACAGCTCTCTGAGGCAGCGAATTCCATAGATTTACAAACCTTTTGAGAGAAGAAATTCCTCCTCATCTCAGTTTTAAATGGTCGGCCCCTTACTCTGGGATGGGCAATAAATGCTGGGCTTGCCAGCGACATGCACAACCCGTGAACAAATAAAAAAAAGGGTGGGAACAAAATCCACCCCAAATAGCCCATTGGCGCACAGTAGAGGGATTCACTTGGATGAGGTACAGGAGGGCACCCTGTGGGCATTCCTCGCCATCTGATAGGCTGCTGGCACCCCCCGTGCAGGCTCACGGACAAGGATTGGTCACGTGGGTGAGGGCACGGGGAGAGTTGCTGGCGTCCGTGAAATTGTCCCACAACTTGAGCCAGCCATGTTGGGTGCCTCGCCTATCTGCAATGTCATGTCAGCATGATCCGTGGAGCAAGAAGGCAACAGAGACAGCGTGCAACTCAAATGGATCACCCACTGCTGGTTTGAGCAGTCAGTGTGCAGTGGGCGAATTAACCCTGTGAGGAAACTGCTGTTGGGCAGAGAAAACCTGTCCCTCTCACTCCATGGGAGTTCCCAGGAGAGGAATGCTGAACCACAAGCAGAAAAGGTGGAAAGCATAGAATCGTAGAACGGTAACTGCACAGAAGGAGGCCATTCGGCCCGTCGAGCCCGTGCCGGCTCTCTGCAAGAGCACTTCAGCTTGTCCCACTCCCCCGCCCTTTCCCCGTAGCCCTGCTAATTCTTTTCCTTCAGATACTTATCCAATTCCCTTTTGAAAGCCACGATTGAGTCTGCCTCCACTAACTACCCTTTCAGGCAGCGCATTCCAGATCCTAACCACTCGCTGCGTAAAAAATGTTTCCCTCATGTCGCCTTTGGTCCTTTTGCCAATCGCCTTAAATCTGTGTCCTCTGGGTTCTCGACCCTTCCACCAATGGGAACAGTTTCTCTCTATCTACTCTGTCCAGACCCCTCATGATTTTGAACATCTCTATCAAATCTCCTCTCAGTCTTCTCTGCTCCAAGGGGAACAATCCCAGCCTCTCCAGTCTATCCACTAAGCATGAGGATCTGGCAATGAGCTATTAACCTCTATCCATTGACCAGGGGAAACGGAAGCTCAATCTAATGACACATCTTCGAGCTACCACTTGTAACATTAAAATACAGGTTTCATTTGATAAAAATATCAGATATTGTTTGTGTTTTGTGAAAGTCATTACCTATACTCTTTCACTCACATTTCTGGGCCCTCATTAATGCTCTATTATTTTGTAAAGAACGCTGTTCCTTCTTTACTGCGGTTATTTGATCCTTATGATTTTCTCGCAGATACCTTACCTTGTGTTGCTGACAATTCTTCTCCTCGCCATAAAGACGGGTTTGCCACTTGAGTTTCGACATTTGTGAAACTGACTTGAAATTGACAGCTAAACTATCCAATCGACATCTTCAATTGAACAGAAACGGAGAAAGAAAGCAAACAAGACAAGGGTAAAACATTCACTTCGGCTGGCCCAGAGCTCAAAAATAATACCTCCCGAACTCAAGCTACATTTTAAAAAATATATATTCCGACACAATACCCTCCAAACCGCCCCGCCCTCTCACCAACGCCAGAGATTATTTGGTTTTTATGTACAGCGTGAAACGTGGGAGTCAATCTCCTCTGCGTTGCACTAAAAGATGGTCAGCTGGGGGGGGGGGGGGGAGCGAGGTGGAGAGCTCGGTCTGAGTCGTGTGTGGCGGAGTGAGCGAGGGGGGGGGGGGGGAGTGGTTGAAGAGTGTGGCCGCCAACATCGACCCATGTATATATTTAATATATATAAGCAGGTGTATATATTTAATATATACACACACACACACACACACACAAAAAGTATTCTCAATCCAAGTTAGTAAAAATATCCCGTGGCGTGACAGAAGCGGGATTGCCACGAGTCACTCAGTAGTCTTTTAAGCTTCAAATACACCAAAGGTGATGAGAAAATAGATGCAGTAGCTGAAAGGGAAATGGGTGCGGCAACTTTTCATCTTCCGCTGAGTTCAGCTGGTATTAATTGCTGCACTTCCCGGCCAAAAGGAAGTCTCTGGCCTTTGCAAGTATTCTCACGAAAAGTCCCGACAGTCTTAATCGTTCGGAATGAGAAGCAAATAGTCCTGTACTGACAACCGACTAAAACTTTATCGAGTTTCCTAGAATTTCGTCACTTTTGCCTCTAAGGCAAAACCCTCATTTATTGTTGTATAACAAGTAGTACAGATTTTAAAATGTATATATAAATATTTTACACCGAGTCTATCCATTTTTCTTTTTTTTAAACTTCAGAGGTGACTTTTATTTATTTTTTAAACTTGTGCTAGTTTAAATGCCTTTAGGGTGTTCATCGCTACTGAAACTGCGACCCCCCCCCCGCCCCCCACCCCCCAGAATGAAACCCTTCCTCCAATTCTGAGGCATTGTATTAATACTCTAGTACTATTAGCTTCGAAATTATTCTCAGCCAGATTAGCAGGTAGGGTTGCCAGCCCTCCAGGATTGCCCCTGGAGTCTCTAGGTGTAGAGCTGTTGTGTTGGGAGTGGCGTAGCCAGTCACGTGACTGTCTTGTTCGCAAGACTCAATAAAACCCCAGCCAGTTGGGTTCGGGGGAATCCACGATGAGGCAGGTGGTTGTGAGCCTGGTGGATGAACTGGTTGGTAATGTGTAGTGTGATTGTTAAACCTTTTGCTAATAAACCAACAAGTTCTTTAATAGCAATGTGTTGCTATGAATTCTTAAGGAAAGAACCCACGAAACAAATACATTACACCAGGAATTGAAGATTAATCTCCTGGACACTAACGTTCAACAGCGGGAGAAAAATCATAAGGGCATTCAAAAAATCTAAGTTGGTTTTCCTTTGTTTTATTAGTTATAGAAATATTGGAGATGGGATTAAAAAAGGCTGTTCGACCAGGTGGGGTGGTCGGAGGCGGGAGGTCATGCGATGAAACCTCCAGGAATAGGTCCAACCAGAGTTGCCGACCCTATCAGCGGGTGAACACTTAACATATTTGTCAGACATTTCCCCTGTCCACCATTTAAAGGCTGGCGCAAAGCCATCTGTTGCAAACGGATAGCGGGGCAGAGGAATGTTATGTTCAGTGTTCATCCACTGATCTCGCCCATTGTAACTTCTAGGTTATTGTATCTTAGGCAACCCCAGCAATAAATGCTTGGAGTCTCGGGGAGAGTGGGCGGGGCGGGGGGGGGGGTTGCATTTAGGACACGGGCAGTGGGAAATTGCCAGATCACCGCCTGCGAATGTTCACTATTTTGTGGCAACCTTGCTTTAACTTGCAGTGAAAATGCGAGAGTTCCCCCCTGCCCCTTTCTGATTGAAACGTGGAAGTGACAGCTTGAACTGTCCCCCCCACCATCCCCACCCCCCCCCCCCCCCCCGCAAAAGCGCCCTTTAGGCCCAACCTTCTCGTCAATTCAAGGCATCTATCGCAAGAAAAGAGTATTACTTTAAAAAAAAATACAAGAGCAAGCAAAGGGTTGTGGGGAGATTGGTGGCTGCCTGTGTGGGCCACGGTGAAAAGGAAGTTGCGTTTTAAAGGGGCCGCGAATGATTGAAAACTCCCAGAAGTCATCTATGCTTCATCCTTCTCGAGTCTTGGCCTATCGGTGGAAGGAATGATTGCCCCGACGTAGATTCCGTTTGAGAAAGGTTGCGCCTGGAGACCTCCGTGGAGACACCTGTTGCTATATTGGCGTACTTTATATCAAACCCCAGTGGCCCAAGGCAGCGCCTCACAAGAAAACGAGAATTCCCAGTCTCACAAAGCATTAATGGAGCAAACGTCTCGTCCCTCAAATAATTTGTGTTAACAGCAAAGTTTCTCAGAAAATGGGAGTCTCTTCTGCGGGAGCCGTGTCAATCCCGTGCCGTCGCCATGTTGGTCTCGGTCCCTTACACAGAAAGCATTTCTTTTGTGTTTTTCTTCTCCGCTGAGTGCTATGATGTGAGGCACAACAGGACGAGAGCTGCTGCCAGAATGAGCCAAGAAATCCTAAAGGTCGTGATCCCATTGTTATTGTGATACGGCTCGGGCGATTCATATATAGAATCATCTGGAAAACAAAGAACACGGATGGTAATCACTTGCCGCGATGATGTTGCACCGTTTTATCTTTGCCGGTGAATTTTACCCTGCAAAATGTAATAACGCAATGGAGCAAATTAAAGAAAAGGCTTTGTTTGCATTTATATAGGGCTTCAATCACACCTCAAAGTCCCTCACGTGCAATGAACTACTTTGAAACGCAGTGGCTGTTGTTTCTGTAGGCTGTGCTGTAAAGGCGTCATTCGTTTCAACTATGGCTCAGTGGGTAGCACTCTTACCTGAGTCAGAAGGTCATGGGTTCAAGTCCCACACCAGAGACTGGAGCACAAAAATCCTGGCTGACACTCCCAGCACAGTGCTGAGGGAGTGCTGCACTGTCAGAGGTGCCATAGTTCAGATGAGACGTTAAACTGAGGACCCATCTGCCCTCTCAGGTGGATGTAAAAGATCCCACTATTTCGAAGAGGAGCAGGGGAGTTATCCCCGGTGTCCGGGCCAATATTTATGCCTCAATCAAAAATCTAAAACCGATCATCTGTTCATTATCCCATTTTTGTTTGTGGGAGCTTGCTGTGCACAAATTGGCTGCCGCATTTCCTACATTACAACAGTGGCTACACTTCAAAAAGTACTTCATTGACTGCAAAGAGCTTTGAGATGTCAGGTGGTCGTGACAGGTGCTATATAAATGTAAGTCTTTTCTGTATGAGAACCGGTGGTCGTGAAAGGCGCTATATAAACGTAAGTCTTTCTTTTCTGTATTAGAAAACTGCAGCCAGGGCTCTAAGTGTGGAGGGGAGGTTCATCTGCAATCTTTGAGCCAAGACTTGCTTTACATGCAGTTCTGAACCTAAACACGTTTATAGAGAGTGCTTTATACTCACACTGGAGATGAGTGAGGTTCGTTGCTGCCAGTTTTATACCCCCAGCATCAGTATCGAGCACGGCCAAGCTAAGAAAAGATGCAAAGTATAGCTCCCTCTACTCTGCCCTAACAATATGTCCCATCCGCAGAAGACTGTGATCAGTCTGACAGTTTCCCACTCTAGCCATCACAGAGTGAGATAGGAGCATAGGAACAGGAGCAGGCCATTCGGCCCCTCGAGCCTGTGCCGCCATTCAATCAGATCATGGCTGACCTGTACCTCAACTCCATCGCCTGCCTCGGTTCCGTAACCCTTAGTACCCTTACTCAACAAAAACCTGTCAATCTCGGTTTTGGAATGTTCAATTGCTCCAAGTCCTCAACAGTTTTTTGGGGGAGAGCGTTCCAGATTTCCACTACCCTTTGCGGTAAAAGGTGCTTCCTGACATCACCCCCTCAGAAGCCGAGCTCTCATTTTAAGGTAATGTCCCCTTGTTCTGGACTGCTCCACCAAAGGAAATAGCTTCTTCCCCATCTACCTTATCAAATCCTCTAATCATCTTAAACACCGCCATCAACGATCACCAATTTGGTGCCACATTCAGGCCAAGTTGGTACCTCAGACCCAACCTTGGTACACTTTCAGCTCTTCTACCACAGTGGCTGCACAATATTCCTTAAAGGAGATCATTAATACCCTGTTTATTATACATTCCTTATAATCTTGCTAGGGATTAATTGAACTGTATCTGGTAACCATGGCTACATTTCTGTCTGTTACTCAATAATCGCTCGACTTAAACCTGGTGCTGGTAGCACAGGTGCCTGCCATTGGCAAGATAATGAAATGATAATTACGGAACCCTTGCTTGACTCTGAGAACTTTGGCAGTGCCAGTGATGGAGGTCCCGGATGGCTTCCTCCCAATCCTTACACTGAGAGACATGCTGACTAAGCCCCTCCCCTGCCCCCCCCCCCCACCCCCCGCCCCGGGACTTTTTAATGCCAGTGGTTTTATTGCCCTCGTTTCTTGCATGGTTTTGCTGAGACACGTGTCGAAGAGCCATTCCCATCTGGAGGTAGACTATCCCTTGGTGTCACCTGTGCCAAAGTAGCAGACTCACTCCACGGGCATCCCCCTTGGCTAACGTCCACCTGAGATGTTCGAACATCAGATTAGACATCTTTCGGGGTCATTTAACGCACCACCAACGCTGCCGCTGCAAAATCCTGCAAATTCGTAGGCAGGATAGGCGTCAGCGTTCTCCCTCAGGCCAACATCCCCAGCAGTGAGGCATTGACCACACTCGACCAGCTCTAGTGGACGGGCCACATTGTCCGCATGCCCGATACTAGACTCCCGAAACAAGCGCTCTACTCCGAGCTACGTCACGGCAGGCGAGTCCCAGGAGGGCAGGGAAAATGCTTCAAGGACGCCCTCAAAGCCTCCTTGAAAAAATGTAACATCCCCACCAACTCTCTTGGGAATCCCTGGCCCAAGACTGCTCAAAGTGGAGGAGGAGCATTCGGGAGGACGCCGAACACCTCGAGTCTCTTCACTGGGAGCACACGGAAGCCAAGTACAAACAGCAGAAGGAGCGTCCGACAAATCAAGCCCCCCACCCACCCGTCCCTCCATCCACCCTGCCCCACCTGTGACAGAGACTGCAGGTCCCGCATTGGTCTTGTCAGTCACTTTAGAACTCATTTCAGTGTGGAAGCAAGTCATCCTCGACTCCGAGGGACTGCCTAAGAAGAAGAAGACGACTCACTAACTTTTTGACAAGGGCCACGATCCCAACGTCTTGCTGAAGGCCCACTCTCAGGAATGCCACAATGCACCACACCACGGACTTGTGGCACATGGGCACTGGACCTGCTTGTCCGCACCTGGTTACTTAGTCTCTGTGGGCAGTTGGCAAGTGGGGGCCAGGCACTTTGCCACAGGAAGAGAACGTAACTTATCCTTAGACTGTGACCCCTGGTTCTGGACTTCCCCAACATTGGGAACATTCTTCCTGCATCTAACCTGTCTAAACCCGTCAGAATTTTAAACGTTTCTATGAGATCCCCTCTGATTCTTCTGAACTCCAGTGAATACAAGCCCAGTTGATCCAGTCTTTCTTGATATGTCAGTCCCGCCATCCCGGCAATCAGTCTGGTGAACCTTCGCTGCACTCACTCAATAGCAAGAATGTCCTTCCTCAAGTTAGGAGACCAAAACTGTACACAGTACTCCAGGTGTGGCCTCACCAAGGCCCTTGTACAACTGTAGTAACACCTCCCTGCCCCTGGACTCAAATCCCCTCGCTATGAAGGCCAATATGCCATTAGCTTTCTTAACCGCCTGCTGTACCTGCATGCCAACCTTCAATGACTGATGTACCATGACACCCAGGTCTCGTTGCACCTCCCCTTTTCTTAATCTGTCACCATTCAGATAATAGTCTGTCTCTCTGTTTTTACCACCAAAGTGGATAACCTCACATTTATCCACATTATACTTCATCTGCCATGCATTTGCCCACTCACCTAACCTATCCAAATCACTCTGCAGCCTCATAGCATCCAGCTCACACTGCCACCCAACTTAGTGTCATCCGCAAATATGGAGATTCTACATTTAATCCCCTCATCTAAATCATTAATGTACAATGTTATCAGCTGGGGCCCCAGCACAGAACCTTGCGGTACCCCACTAGTCTCCTACCCAGGCTGGCCATGAGTGGAGACCCAAAGACAGGTGCAGCAAGAGGTCTATCACAGCTCAAGGTGAAGCAAGCAGCAAATGGTTGGAGGCCCTATCAACCCCTTGATTTCATTACCTTTTATGTGAGAAACAAAATGCAAACTCTGGACAGGTCCAGGCCAGAGCATCCTAAGAACACAAGAAATAGGAGCAGGAGTAGGCCATTTGGCCTCTCGAGCCTACTCCGCCATTCAATATCATGGCTGATCTTCTACCTCAACTCCACTTTCCTGCACTATCCCCATAATCTCTTGATTCGCTTTATATTCAAAAATCTATCGATCTCTGTCTTGAAGACTGAGCCTCCACAGCCCTCTGGGGCAGAGAATTCCAAAGATTCACCACCCTCCGAGTGAAGAAATTTCACCTCATCTCAGTCCTAAATGGCCGACCCCGTATTCTGAGACTGTGACCCCTGGTTCTAGACGCCCCAGCCAGAGGGAAACATCCTCCCTGTATCTACCCTGTCAAGCCCTGTAAGAATTTTGTATGGTCCAATGAGATCACCTCTCATTCTTCTAAACTCTAGTCCCAGGTTCTAACCCGGCTAGCCTGTGCGGAGTTAGCTCCTCCCAGCCAGGCCTGTAATAGGGGGATTCTACAACTGACCCAGATTTTGGTCAGCCATGTCGCACACACACGCAGACTTGTCACCATTGTCTGGGAGACTCTGGGCCAGCTGGTTGAGACTCACACACAGGTAGGAATCTCTGTTAGTCCAATGATGGGTGAGGGGGGGGGTGGGTGGGGATATGCTCTCCCCAGGGAGATGCACCCCATCTACTTAAGACTAGGGTGCCACCATGCAGGCTTGCAAAGTCAAGGCTGGGGGTCCCCTACATGTGTGTTAACCGACTAAAACAGGGCGGGGTAGAAATTGCTCCCCACCCGAAACGGGGCGCACGCTGGTTTAATAGGAATTGAATCATACGAATCCAGTAAAGAGGAGGGTGAAATCAGCTAGAGTTCCAGCTCGTCAACACTCCAGTGACTCCTGCTGTAAAGTAGGACATCGTTGGTGGTATTTCTCCAGCGACTTCAGGTGTCTACTGTACATGGTCCATGTCTCTGAGCCATACAGGAGAGCGGGTATTACTACAGTCGTTGGAAAAATACTACTAACGATGTCGCCGCAAGATCCTACAAATCCCCATGGAGGACAGACGCACCAACGTTAGTGTCCTCGACCAGGCCAACATCCCCAGCATTGAAGCACTGACCACACTTGATCAGCTCCGCTGGGCGGGCCACATCGTTCGCATGCCAGACACGAGGCTCCCAAAGCAAGCGCTCTATTCGGAACTCCTTCGCAGCAAGCGAGCCAAAAGTGGGCAGAGGAAACCTTGCAAGGACACCCTCAAAGCCTCCCTGATAAAGTGCAACATCCCCACCGACACCTGGGAGTCCCTGGCCAAAGACCGCCCGAAGTGGAGGAAGTGCATCCGGGAGGGCGCTGAGCACCTCGAGTCTCATCGCCGAGAGTATGCAGAAACCAAGCGCAGGCAGCGGAAAGAGCATGCGGCAAACCAGTCCCATCCACTCCTTCCCTCAACGACTGTCTGTCCCACCTGTGACAGGAACTGTGGTTCTTGTATTGGACTGTTCAGCCAGCTAAGGACTCATTTATAGAGTGGAAGCAAGTCTTCCTCGATGAAAGTAGGACACCGACTGAGGGCGAGATGGGGCTCAAGCATGATGCCCCCCACAGCTGAGTAGCCAACACTCGCTGTCTATGCTCACAACAACAACAACTTGTATTTATATAGCGCCTTTAACGTAGTAAAACGTCCCGAGGCCCTTCAAATGAAGAATGGCCATGAGCGGGCAGGCTTCTTACCTTACGAAGGCCATGGGGACAGGCTCACTACGATGATGCCCAGTATTTAGGTGTGAGCCGTTTTTTGCAGAAAGAGCAAAGAAGGCTGAGAGGCGGTCTGATAGAGAGGCTCCAAAATATGAGAGATTTTTGATAAATTATTCAGGAAAAACTATTTCCATTGGCCAGTGAGTTGGTAACTGGAGGACATCGATTTAAGACCATCGCCAAAATAACAGAGCGAGTGGGAGAATTTGTATTTTTACACAGAAGTTTGTTTGGACATGGAATGTTCGACCAGAAACAGCAGAATCCATGATAGCTTTTATAAAGGAATGTTTGAAAAATAACAAGTCAAAAGGCCAGATGAATGGGATTAAGGGGAAAACATCTTTGAGAGAGCCTGGGATGAAGGGGTTGACTTATGAAGAAAGGTTGAGCAGGTTGGGCCTATACTCATTGGAGTTTCGAAGAATGAGAGGTGATCTTATTGAAAAGTATACATTTGTGAGGGGACTTGACAGGGTAGATGCAGAGAAGATGCTTTCCCTCGTGGGGGAATCTAGAACAAGGAGGCATTGTTTCAGAATAAGGGGTCGCCCATTTAAAACGGAAACGAGGGGGAATTTCTTCTCTCAGAGAGTCGTGAATCTTTGGAATTCTCTGCTCCAGAGAGCTGTGGAGGCTGGGTCATTGAATGTATTTAAGGTGGAGCTGGACAGATTTTTGAACGGTAAGGGAGTCAAGGGTTATGAGGAGCGGGCGGGGAAGGGGAGTTGAGGCTAAGACCAGATCAGCCATGATCGTATTGAATGGAGGAGCAGGCTTGAGGGGCCAAATGGCCTACTCCTGCTCCTATTTCGTATGTTTTTATGACAGTGGAACGATGGGCCGATTGGCCTCTTCCTTGAAGTAAAAATTCTATGACACTCAACCTCAACTTCTTTAAAGGATCAGCAACCTTGCACTGTGAACTGTGTCTCAACGCAAAGGGAAAAACTGCACATTTGATATTTGGCATTTTAAAAAAAAGGCTTGTCCCCAGTGACTGCGATGTGAAATGGAAAAAGTGAGATTTGAAGTGCCGGGGCTGACAGTGACTAATACACTCGTTCTGTTTGCTTTTATTCCACCTAGTCCACCCGAGAAAGGCGCACGTGAGGAAAGGAGACATTCCGAGCAGCTGATTGTCGGCGCAGCCCCGACAGGGAATTTCAGCGCGCTTGTAGAATGATGATATCACCCCTCACCGCAGTTGGAACAAGCCCTGGGAATCGGCAGGTCAGCTTTCAAGCGCATTGGGGCGGGGGGGAACTTGGAAGACAGGTCAAAGATTCTTGACTGACTGTCCAACAGTATCTCATTAGCCAACGACGTGTGGAGTGAGCTTCCTGGCTCAGTGCTAGCATTCCCGCCTCGGAGGCAGAAGGTGTAGGGTTCAAACAACAACAACTTGTATTTATATAGCGCCTTTAACTTAGTGAAACGTCCCAAGGCGCTTCACAGGAGTATAATGCGGTAAAACATTTGCAGAAGTAGAAATTAGCGCAGGTGACCAACAGCTTGGTCAAAGAGGTAGGTTTTAAGGAGCGTCTTGAAGGAGGAAAGAGAGGTAGAGAGGCGGAGAGGTTTAGGGAGGGAGTTCCAGAGCTTGGGGCCCAGGCAACAGAAGGCACGGCCGCCAATGGTGGAGCGATTATAATCAGGGATGCTCAGGAGGGCAGAATTTGAGGAGTGCAGACATCTCGGGGGGGTTGTGCGGCTGGAGGAGACTACAGGGATAGGGAGGGGCGAGGCCATGGAGGTATTTGAAAATAAGGATAAGAATTTTGAAATCGAGGCGTTGTTTCAGGTTTCTGGCTTCCACCGAAAAGATGTGCTCGCCCCGACTCCGCATTAAAATCGCGGGTCGCTGACAGCTCCTGCTCGCTTCCCTCCCCCTCCGTTCGCTCGCGCTCCCTCCCTGTCCCGATTCCGGCCAATGTCACCCTCTCTTCCGATCGCACCACCTCTCCCCGCCGCCCCCACCCCACCCCCTTTCCAATAGCGCTCCTCCAGGGCCATCCCGTCTCTGATCTTCGGGACTTCGTCTCCGACGAGCGACCCGGCAACGCCCAGGAGGCGTCCGCAGCGTGCCTGTTCGATGATAACGAGGCCCAATGTGAGGTGCACCCTCGGGCCGATCCGTTCGGGCAAATTTCCCCTCTGGTTAGTGAGGCTCCAGTGGCAGGTATCAGAGAGTGGCCGTGCACGGGGGACATTCCCGGCTGCTCCCCAGTACGGCTGGATCCCAACCTCAGTCGAGTTTCACATCTTCAGAGCGGGTCCCACCCCACGCGGAGCAAACGGATATCGGGTGGGACCCTCACTGTCTTGAACATGCCCTCGCATTAGCTCGGTTTTTCAGCATTGCAAAGAGATGTCGGTCTAGATGGTCCGCTCCGTCGTAACACTGGCGTAAGTGTGCCCGCCACGAGTAATGCGCTGTGTGTGTGGCTGAGACCTGCTACAATAGACAGCAGCTGGTGGCTGAAGAGGAAGAGAATTTTTTTTTAATGGTTTCAAAGTTTTGGGGCTGGGCAGTGGGGTCGATCGTTCCGCAATTGACTGAACTCCTGTCGGGGGGTGGGGGGGGGGGGGGGGATTTTTAAAATATAAATCGTACCCCACCCTTCCCACTCCCCATAGCATCGCCAGATGTAACCTAGGGATACAAAGGTGGGAGGAACGCTGTACGATGCATTCTCGTCACTTGTGTCTAATTGTAATACACTCGCCTCAGTGTTACCGAGGTAGGAGTAACGTCATGTGACACTTATCATAGAATCATAAAATCATAGAAATTTGCAGCACGGTAGGAGGCCCATCGTGTCCGCGTCGGCCGACAAAGAGCTATCCAGCCTAATCCCACTTTCCAACTCTTTGTCCCTAGCCCTGTCGGTGACGGCACTTCAAGTGCATATCCAAGTACTTTTTAAATGTGGTGAGGGTTTTTGCCTCAACGACCCTTTCAGGCAGTGAGTTCCAGACCCTATGGGTGAAGAAAATTCCCTTCAAATCCCCTCTAAACCTCCTACCAATTACTTTAAATCTATGCCCCTTGGTTGTTGACCCCCTCTGCTCAGGGAACTTGTGTCTAATTGTAATACACTCAGCTCAGTGTTACTAAGGTAGGAGTAACGTCGCGTGACACATTCTCGTCACTTGTGTCTAATTGTAATACACGCGCCCATATTCGGGCAGGCCGATTATATGCCTGTGCTCACTCCGGCTGGTAGCAGCAGGAGTGAGAGGAGAGCTGGCGTAAACAGCTCCCAAAGAATCTCCCAACATTCTACACTCAAAAGTTATGCCCAGGAACCGTTGCGAGTTGACTCTAAGCCGTAGTCTTAGCTGTCCAGTAATGGCTGGAGAGTGCGACTGAAATCGGCTCCAGTACGGAACAGGGCCGGAGGGTGGTTGAGCTGATTAAAGAATCAGTCCTTTGGCAACTGCTTTAATAAGCTCTCTATGCCCCCCTTCCAGTGAAGCACCTATTCAATCATCCACCTTCATCTCATTATCCAGTAAAAGTTAAATGTTATTAAAAATGTCACTGTTATTGATAACTCTCAGCGCTCATTTAACTAGTGAGCAAATTAGTGTCAGCCTCCTTCGTTCACAAGGCATCGTTAAGCAGGATTCCGAGAGCACTTTTCAATGTATAATGAGAGATTAGGCTCCAGGCAGCTGAACAATTACAGTAAGGTGCCCGCTCGAAAATATTTATAATAATATAAAAAATGACTTTATCCAAAAACTTTAGAAGGTTTAAAATAAGTCCCAAATCTGTTTCAATTGATTTCTTTTTTTGAATCCCAATTTTCTCAGGTGACTCTTTCGAGAGGTCAGAGGTCATTGCGAGCACGGAGGAGGGGGGCACACGGGAGGCATCAGTCTCTGACTCTCGAGTCCCCGGCGGGGGGGGGCATTGCGAACACGGGGGGGGGGGGGGTGGGGGCACACGGGAGGCACCGTCTCTGACTCTCGAGTCCCCGGGGGGGGGGGGGGCCCATTGCGAGCACGGGGGGGTGGTGCACACGGGAGGCACCGTCTCTGCCAGTCTCCGACTCTCGAGTCACTGGGGGGGGGCTATCCGATTCCGAGTGTCGGAGGAGCGTGGATTTGGAAGCCGTTGCAGATTGGCCATCTGAATTTTAATTTTCGCGTCGAGCTTTCACGTAATTCCCAGAGGAGCCAATCGGAATTCGGACCACAAGTGAAAATCTAGCTTCTTGGGAACGGATTGGCTGCCAGCCAGCTTTCTCAACCTTGCAAGCACTGGACCACAAACATTTAAAGAAATTGTGGGTTTCAAAAAAAAATTAGGTGCAACTTTTGGTTCCCCCGTGGCGTTGCTCATGAGCCGAGGGGTGCGATTTTTTTTTTTGTTGGCCGCTTAAAGTGGCACTGCCTTTAAAATGGTCTGTCCCTAGAAGGCCACGGCTGAAGGGTTCCGGATGGGGAAGGGGTTCTCAATCGGGGTACAGTACTCGCTTGTAAACTCGCGAGGCCAATTACACCTCAGGACTATTCACGCCCGCTTGTAGATGTCTGGCCTCGGGCTGTCAAGGTCAGAAAAAAAAACAGTGACAAATAGCTGGTTCTCTTTCTCTCTCTTTTTATTAAATACATTTGACACTGTGACAGGTGTGACGTCTGATTTACGACAGACACTGATATATATTTGTGCACTTTTACTGAAAACTTTGAGCCGGCGACATGTAATGTCGGGCTGTGTGAAGTGATGCATTGTGAATGAGGAGAGGCAATGTAAGCTAAATGGTGCAATTTAAGGGGGTTGCAGGAACAGACTGTTCTTCCCCTCTAGTATCCCACGGCGTTGAATTACAGTTTGTCTGCAGCAGAATGCCGGGAATTAAGAACAGAAAATGTCGGCAGTCAGTGCCTGTCAAGAGCGAGGTACGCGGGAACGGTGCTTCCGGTCTGTGTCCTTCATCGGAACCAAGTTGCAGGAGATAAACACGCCACCGGCAAATGTCTTACGGGCCCTGACTGTCTGGCTGTGCGTTTCCAGCATTTATTGCTTTCACACCAGATCCCCAGCATTGGCCATTTTCCTCCTTGTTACTGTGTCACCACGCCAGGTCTTGCACGCAACGGGGTAGGTTTTGGTTTTGTGCGGTAAGAACAACAACAACGACAACTTGCATTCATATAGCGCCTTTAGCCGAGTGAAACGTCCCAAGGCGCTTCACAGGATAACGTGATAACAATTTGACACCGAGCTGCATCAGTAGAAATTAGCGCAGGTGACCAAAAGCTTGGTCAAAGAGGTATGTTTTAAGGAGCGTCTTGAAGGAGGAAACAGATGTAGAGGTGGAGAGGTTTAGGCAGGGAATTCCAGAGCTTGGAGCCGAGGCAACAGAAGGCACGGCCACCGATGGTGGAGCGATAATAATCAGGGATGCTCAGGAGGGCAGAATTAGAGGAGCGCAGACATCTCGGAGCAGGGGAGAGGGGTTGTGGTGCTGGATGAGATTGTAGAGATCATCATAGACGGTCCCGAGAAATCGAGGAAGACTTGCTTCCACTCTAAAAGTGAGTTCTCAGGTGACTGCACAGTCCAATACGGGAATTACAGTCTCTGCACAGGTGGGACAGACAGTGGTTGAGGGAAAGGGTGGGTGGGGAGTCTGGTTTGCCGCACGCTCCTTCCGCTGCCTGCGCTTGCTTTCTGCATGCTCTCGGCGACGAGACTCGAGGTGCTCAGCGCCCTCCCGGATGCTCTTCCTCCACTTAGGGCGGTCTTTGGCCAGGGACTCCCAGGTGTCGGTGGGGATGTTGCATTTTATCAGGGGATAGGCATTTTATCAGAGATAGGGAGGGGTGAGGCCATGGAGGGATTTGAAAACAAGGATGAGAAAATTTGAAATCAAGGTGTTGCTTAACCGGGAGCCAATGTAGGTCAGCGAGCACAGGGGGTGATGGGTGAGCGGGACTTGGTGCGAGTTCGGACACGGGCAGCCAAGTTTTGGATCGCCTCTAGTTTACGTAGGGTAGAATGTGGGAGGCCAGCCAGGAGTGCGTTGGAATAGTCAAGTCTGCATCGTGTAAAACGGGTGATGGTGAGCTGGCAGCCACTTCGACATCTCCCTGACGGCGATGGGATATTTTTTTTAATCGGGAGAGATGTATAGCAGGCCACCGATTCGTATCACTCTCGCACAAAGTCAGAATGAACCCCAACGTGTATCGATGCATCACGTCATCAGAATCCAACACAACTTGATATTTCTGCAGCCCATACCTTTCAGTCGGGTGCAGTTACACTTGTTACAGGATTGTTAGATTAGACACTATAGTTAATCTCTTATCAGCTGAAGAGCATCTGAGGTCTTTATTAGCCCGCTAAAGATAACTACAAATCTCAACTCTTTCACTGATACACAGCGGGCCCTCTCTATACTGGGGCTGACACTGATGCAGAGAGGTTTAGTCCTCCAGTTGGAGATGCACAGATGATGTGTGCTTAAATTGTCCACTGTCAACGACAACGTATTGCATTTCTATAGCGCCTTTCACGAAGTAAAACGTCCCAAGGCGCCTCACAGGAGCGTTTATCAAACAGAATTGGACACCGAGCCCTTTCTCCTTTCTTCAATGCCGAGGTGTCCAAACTACAGGCCACAGGCCTATGCTCAGCCCCGAGACCTGACTATCCAGCTCCACAAAGCCCTCCAAACTCAGTATCCATCTGCACTTCTATTCCTCCTGTTTCGAACTCACGGGCCTGGAGTTGCGGAAAGGCCTCTGTGCCACGCTGCGCACTTATTAGTGGGTAAACCCAAAGACCCGGGGGCGGGGGAGGGAAGTCGGGGTGGAGGCCGACACGGGTGGCAAACCAGTCCTGACCCCTCCAGATGTGAAATCGAGGCGATGCTTTACCGGAAGCCAATGTAGGTCAGCGAGCACAGTGGGTGATGGGTGAGCGGGACTTGGTGCGAGTTAGGACACGGGGGCAGCCGGGCTTTGGATCACCTCTAGTTTACGTCAGGTAGAATGTGGGAGGCCAGCCAGGAGTGCGTTGGAATAGTCAACCAAGACCCGTTCATCTCACGTGCTGCAGATAGATGCAAATTCATGGAAACATTAACTGAAACTTTTGTATGTGGTCCGTGGCGGTGGGGGGGGGGGGGGCTTAGTGACCTGTGAATTAATTGGTCCTCGGTCCTCGAAGGGAAAATGGTCTGGCCTACTCTTGAAGATGTCAACTGAAGAGGCTGGTTCTGCTCATTGAAGGGCTCCACCGTTGACAGTCGCACTGCGTCTGAGGAAACTGCTGGCATGCAATCTGGGAACTCCGGAGATGCTCTCCCTGCGAGCCCCAGCTTGTGCAATCACCTCTAACGTGGCTAAGTAATGCGGGAGTGTGGGAGTAGAGCATAATCTGCAAGGAGCAGCTCTCCCTCTGCTCGTCTTTCAATTGATGCTCTGGCAAATATTATTTTTTCTTCAGGTCAATTTTCTCCGCACCCCACATCACCGCCACGCTTGCAAAAGGTGCTGGCTCTTGCTGGGTGACTGAATAGCAAATTAGCAGCAGGGGCCTTGGCACGCCCCGGGCCGAATGTGGCACCCCTCCAGCCGCTGGGAGCCGAGCCACCCACTGGCGAGGGACTGATGCCGGTACTGTCAGATCGGTGCAGCTCAGCATCACACCACGGGGGGGGCTGTTTTCCCACAAAAACCACCCGGGCAGCAGCAAGAACAAGCTTGCAGATGGCAGTCACGGACCGAGTTACCAATGAAAGCCCGCGTAGCGTTAGTGCTTAGCACGGTCGTACCAAGCTCCTGTGGTCCAGTATTTTAAAGGGAGATCCGTGCCAAATCACCGGCTAATGTTTCCATTCAACGGGATGGGGAGAAGAACTTGGTGCAAAAGCGCGAAGCGTTTGTTTGATAATATTGCACTGGGATAGGCTTAAACCCCAGTTTATTATCGGCTAAAAGCAGAGAGTTTGGCTTCAATATACATTCTTGCCTTGAAAAGATGGGGCAGATTCTACTCTCCCCCTGTCACCCCTGCGCAGTGAATGCAGGATACTTGATGGGGATAGGAGCCCCATCAATGTTCTGTCCATTAATATCATGGATGGAACAATAAGGCTGGCTCCCTGATGGGCCTTCACTCCTCTCTACCCAATCGTCCTTATGCTCGGGGGACCTAATAACCTCGGATGCAGTTAAAGGCAAATGTGTCCCATTGCCTTTTAATTTACTGCTACGCCAATAGAAGGAGGAATGCCTTCAGCTTTAATATTAAACAAACTCATGCTGCAAGTCATACACTGCAGCTCGAAACCATAGATCCTGGTCGAGGGTTAGAGGGCCCTCACACTCCCATAGAGCAAGGTCAAGGGTTAGAGGGCCCCACACTCCGTCATACAGCAAGGTCAAGGGTTAGAGGGCCCTCACACTCCCATAGGGTCTGGTCGAGGGTTAGAGGGCCCTCACACTCCGCCATAGAGCAAGGTCGAGGGTTAAAGGGCCCTCACACTCCCATAGATCCTGGTCGAGGGTTAGAGGGCCCTCACACTCCCATAGGGTCTGGTCGAGGGTTAGAGGGCCCTCACACTCCGTCATAGAGCAAGGTCGAGGGTTAGAGGACCCCACACTCTGCCATAGAGTAAGGTCAAGGGTTAGAGGGCCCTCACACTCTGCCATAGAGCAAGGTCGAGGGTTAGAGAGCCCCACACTCCGCCAAAGAGCAAAGTCGAGGGTTAAAGGGCCCTCACACTGCCATAGGGTCTGGTCGAGGGTTAGAGGGCCCTCACAATCCCATAGGGTCTGGTCGAGGGTTAGAGGGCCCTCACACTCCCATAGATCCTGGTCGAGGGTTAGAGGGCCCCACACTCCGCCATAGAGTAAGGTCAAGGGTTGGAGGGCCCCACACTCTGCCATAGAGCAAGGTCAAGGGTTAGAGGGCCCTCACACGCCCATAGAGTAAGGTCAAGGGTTAGAGGGCCCTCACACTCTGCCATAGAGCAAGGTCGAGGGTTAGAGGGTCTTCACACACCTGAAGTTACGCTCTGCGACTATTACCGTTTGGTTTGCAGTTCCTCTGCCATTATCCTGACCTGTTATTGTAAAAGGTTACCACCTCCATTGACATAGGAAGAAGAACATACACTGATTTTACGTAATTTCAAGGCCAAAGTTGTTTTTTTCTTGTTCGAGTTAGAATATTGAGTTGCACAAGACAAATGTCATGTCAGTGGATCTGATGTTGGCTGATATGTAAAAAAAAATCAGAAACAAATTCTGAAATAACGTAATAATGAATTCGATATTTAAAAAATGTGACATCTTGAAACTCTACTAACAGCCAAGCTTCGTGATAATCGCAGAATACAACAGATACACTTGGCAACCAAGCCTTATTGTATTCCACGATTAGAAATGGTTGGTTAGAGAAACAGCAAAAGATTTTAAGATTATTGCAAGTACAACCAGGATTATCACTTTTCTTTAAGTGTTAAAGGAGGTCTTAATGTCCCTTTAAATTTTTGCCCAATCAAATAATATACATTATTATCATATTGGCTCCTTTCCTTTCCCTCCACCACCCCCAGTTTGTTTTCCCATTCCATAATTTATATCCCAGATTTGAACACTCCTTCCGAAATTTAAGCATGGGTGTTTAAGACAACACTTCCGATATGCAATGACCCTGGGTGTAACATGCCAAGAAACGGACCAGGGGAAGGTATGGAAGAAAGGCAAAAGAGGCGACAGAAAGGTGAGGCACTGTGATATTACTGACCTGAAGCTTCAACTGAACTGTTGTTTACATCGAAATCACCTTCATTCACCCCTACTGCTTCCATACAACTGTCTACGACAGAAATAGAAAACAGTAGCTATGTGTCAGTGTGAGGGTGATTTTCAACGCGTAGGGTTAGTGAGCAACAGAGAAGGGATCCTGTTTTAAAGTTCCCCCTTTTGAAGAAAACTACAGCCTTCAAACAAAAAAGTTAAAAGAGGTTAAGGGAAAAAGTATTAAACGTTGCCAGTGTAATGGTCGAATTAATTATTGACCAGATGACTTGTCTTTAAAATAAGATTGTCGGGATCAACGATTTTGCTTTGGTTTAGTGTTGAGGTTCTAAACCCATCAAACTCGGCCTTAAGCCACACCCCGGGGCCTAAACAATATCGCTTTGCCCAGAACTGGGCCTTAAACTATAGCCCTCTCATAGAAGTGCCCCTGGAACTGGGTCTTAAACTATAACCCTCCCCAGAACTGGGTCTTAAGCCATACCCGTCCTCCTGGCCCCTGACCCTTCCCCTTTGCTAATACTATTGTAAGTTTTAATCCCTTAATGAGATACACAAAAGCTGCTGGCCTCCATTTTGAGTTTAATACTCTCCCTTCCCCATCCCACATTAGAGTTCAAGTTACTACCTACCTTCATTTCAGCATCTATTGTCCAGTGTCTAGGCCCAACAATCATCCAAATAGATCTTCGCAATGATGGTTTCCTTGACTGAGTCTCTTCAACCAACTCTTTGGCTTTCTCAAACAGTTCTACCGAAGGCTTCTAACATCCCGCTCACCTCCAATGATTTTGCCATCAATTTGTTTCCTTGGCCAAGCTTTGCCTGAAATAGCCCCCTAATCTTTCTCTTGATCACATGCCCAGGATCCATTAAGACTTCCCAAATCATAGATAACTCGACCGAGCTTCCCCCTTATATTAATTTGTTAAGTTTTAGTCTTAAAAAATGTTGAAGTGGAAACTGTTTTCTGACTCAGTGCAGTCAAACTGACTCAGTTCAGGTCAGTTCAGTTTTCCGATCGGAACCATGCACGTCGCTACATTGATTATGTTGTTCCCCAACCCGTCCTTTCGGAAGCTGATATAAGAACTCAAGTTAAAGCTGCATTACTGGTCCAAGGCCGAAGTTCAAAGACTTACGTACCTCGGTTATTTGCTCAACCAATCCCCTAAAAAGCAATCAGCCGAATCAATTAGGCCCTCCCATTTTGCCGATGTGTCCATCCCATTCTAATCTCCCAAAGAACCATTTTAAAACAGAGGCCCCTGAAAAGGGCAGTGAAAGTGCCCTTGGTTCATTGGTTAGTGCAGCTTTAAAGTCAAGGCATATCAGTAAAGATGAAATAAAGTGGAAGAAAATGGCAGCAGAACAGTGAGGGGAAAAAGAAGTTAGAACACAGCAATTATTTTAGGCTTACACTACTGTTGCATCTCATTGATTTAGTAACATCGAGCATGCAGTCTTAAAGGAACGACGTCAACGGCAGATTTTAGAAAACACACTCAAGCATGCGTGACTTACTTGTAGGCCGGACATATACTTTTAACTTTAAGCAGGGCTTCCCAACAATATTAGGGTGAGGTGATGCTGGAAAAAACACAATGAGACAGTGTTAGTGCTTCTCATAGCTGTGTCAGGTTACAACGCCTCCTGGCTTTAAAAGTCGTGCTCTGGTAAGATCACAAGACCATAAGTGGCTCAGTTGGTAGTGCTCGCGTTTCTGACTCGGATGGTTGTAGGTTGAAGCCCCACTCCAAAGAATTTAGCACTTAAGTTAGATTAACACTTCAGCGTATTACACTTCAGAAATTGCTGCATTGTTGAAGATAAACCATGGTTCATCCAGCTGCTCTGGTGGACATTATAGACCCCATAGCACTATTCATTATAGACTCTGTATCACTATTAATTATCGATCCCACTATTCATTATTGAAAGAAAGAAAAGACTTGCATTTATATAGCGCCTTTCATGACCACCGGACGTCTCAAAGCGCTTTACAGCCAATGAAGTACTTTTGGAGTGTAGTCACTGTTGTAATGTGGGAAAGACGGCAGCCAATTTGTGCACAGCAAGCTCCCACAAACAGCAATGTGATAATGACCAGATAATCTGTTTTTGTGATGTTGATTGAGGGATAAATATTGGCCCCAGGACACCGGGGATAACCCCCCTGCTCTTCTTCAATATAGCGCCATAGAATCTTTTAAGTGCACCTGAGAGAGCAGACGGGGTCTCGGTTTAACGTCTCATCCAAAAGACAGCACCTCCGACAGTGCAGCACTCACTCAGCATTGCACTGAAATGTCAGCCTAGATTTATGTGCTCAAGTCCCTGGAGTAGGACTTAAACCCACAACCTTCTGACTCCAAGGTGAATGTGCTACCCATTGAGCCACAGCTGATCCATAAACACTATTCATTTATTAAAGATCCCATAGCACTATTTATCATCGACCCCATAGCACTATTGAATGAAGAGCAGAGAGTTCTCCTGGTGACTTGGCCATAGAAACATAGAAAATAGGTGCAGGAGTGGGCCATTCGGCCCTTTGAGCCTGCACCACCATTCAATAAGATCAGGGCTGATCATTCCCTCAGTACCCCTTTCCTGCTTTCTCTCCATACCCCTTGATCCCCTTAGCCATAAGGGCCATATCTAACTCCCTCTTGAATATATCCAATGAACTGGCATCAACAACTCTCTGCGGCAGGGAATTCCACAGGTTAACAACTCTCTGAGTGAAGAAGTTTCTCCTCATCTCAGTCCTAAATGGCTTGCCCCTTATCCTAAAACTGTGTCCCCTGGTTCTGGACTTCCTCAACATCGGGAACAATCCACCCGCATCTAACCTGTCCTGTCAGAATCTTGTATATTTCTAAGAGATCCCCTCTCATCCTTCTAAACTCCAATATATAAAGGCCCAGTTGATCCAGTCTCTCCTCATATGTCAGTCCAGCCATCCCGGGAATCAGTCTGATGAACCTTCGCTGCACTCCCTCAATAGCAAGGACGTCCTTCCTCACATTAGGAGACCAAAACTGAACACAATATTCCTCACCAAGGCCCCGTACAACTGCAGTAAGACCTCCCTGCTGCTATACTCAAATCCCCTAGCTATGAAGGCCAACATACCATTTGCCTTCTTTACCGCCTGCTATACCTGCATGCCAACTTTCAATGACTGATGAACCATGACACCCAGGTCTCCCCTGTTCCTAATCTGCCACCATTCAGATAATATTCTGCCTTTGCGTTTTTGCCCCCAAAGTGGATAACCTCACATTTATCCACAACATACTGCATCTGCCATGCATTTGCCCACTCACCTAGCCTGTCTGAGTCACCCTGCAGCCTCTTAGTGTCCCCCTCACAGCTCACACCGCCACCCAGTTTAGTGTCATCTGCAACCTTGGAGATATTACACTCAATTCCTTCATCCAAATTATTGATGTATATTGTAAATAGCTGGGGTCCCAGCACTGCGCCCTGCAGCACCCCACTAGTCACTGCCTGCCATTCTGAAAAGGACCCGTTTATCCCGACTCTCTGCTTCCTGTCTGCCAACCAGTTCTCTATCCACGTCAGTATATTACCCCCAATACCATGTGTTTTGATTTTGCACATCAATCTCTTGTGTGGGACCTTGTCAAAAGCCTTTTGAAAGTCCAAATACATCACATCCACTGGTTCTCCCTTGTCCACTCTACTAATTACATCCTCAAAAAATTCCAGAAGATTTGTCAAGCATGATTTCCCTTTCATAAATCCATGCTGACTTGGACCAATCCTGTCACTGCTTTCCAAATTCCAACATTCATCCCACGACCAAACATTGGTTGATTGGCCATTCATCACAGGACTGTTTGTGGAATGGTGCGGTTAACAAAATGGCTGCCCGCAAGACAACAGTCACTCTACTTCACAAATCACAAAGGTGTTTCTGAGAGTCATGATAAGCCGTTACATACAATTCAGTCTTTTTAGGTCAGTTCATTGAAGTTCATACATTTCCCATCATGGCATCCACTTTTATTTTGAAGGACCCCACTGTTTTTGCATCTACCACTTCACACGATAGATCATTCTAAACATTTCTCCGGCTTTGAGTACGGAAGATTTTCCTGATATCTATTCTAAATTTACTTAACACTAATTTCCATTTGTGTCCTCGGGTCCGATTTTCTTGTCTTACTTTGAAGTAATAATCTGGGTTTACCTTACCTACACCATTGAATATTTTATATAATTTGATGAGACATTCAACAGAACATCTCTTTTCAAAATAATTGCTTTAATAATAGAGCCATTGAAATATGTGCTATTAAAGACTGCAGACGTTAAGTGTAATTGGTTATATTTATTAAATATTCAATGTTCTAAATTACCCATTTTATAATTCCTCTCCTAAATCAGGAATAGCTTCAAGTAAAGGAACATTCTTCCATTTTTTCCACTCAATTTTCTCCTGTCCTGAAGGTTGTGCCACCGTACCAGGCTGCAGGCAACCCCACCCCAAAGTACCCGCGTCTCATTACTGCATAGGGAGTGCTGGCCCATTGTGAGGGGCAGCACAGTCTGATCCTTTCTTGACCATCCACTAACAAACACTTTCTAGAATCATAGAATGGTTACAGCACAGAAGGCGGCCGTTTGATCTGTCGAGCCCGTGCCGACTCTCAGCTAGTCCCACTCTCCCGCCCTTTCCCCGTAGCCCTGCATTTTTTATCCCTTCAGACACTTATCCAACTCCCTTTTGAAAGATATAATTGAGTCTGCCTCCACCACCCTTTCAGGCAGCACATTCCAGATCTTAACCACTCGCTACGTAAAAAGGTTTTTTCTAACATCGTCTTTGGTTCTTTTGCCAATCGCTTTAAATCTGTGTTCTCTGGTTCTCGACCCTTCTGCCAATGGGAACAGCTTCTCTCTCTATCTACTCTGTCCAGACCCTTCGTGATTTTGAACACCTCGATCAAATCTCCTCTCAACCTTCTCTGCTCCAAGGAGAGCAACCCCAGCTTCTCCAGTCTATCCCCGTAACTGAAGTCCCTCATCCCTGAAATCATTCTCATAAATCTTTACTACACCTTCTCTAAGGTCTTCACATCCTTTCTAAAGTGTGGTGTCCAGAATTGGACAATACTCCAGTTGGGGCCGAACCAGCGTTTTATACAGGTTCATCTTAATTTCCACACTTTTGTACTCTATGCCTCTATTTATGAGGCCCAGGATCCCGTAAGCCTTTTTAACAGTTTTCTCCACTTGCCCTGCTACCTTCAACCCCCCAAATAAGTGTTCTGACAAAAATCGCATTTCGAATCCTCTAAAAATGGCCAGTAACGATGGGCTACTATCTGTATTTGGTAAAGCCAAGTATATATTTGGCTGGTGCAGCTGATGCACATGAGTTTTTTTTCAAGAAATTATATGTGTCATGAACCTGCTGGTAATTTCAATTATCCCTGCTCATATATTTGATCATTTTAACAGAACAAAATGTTATCTGTGGAGAATTCAGGTTGTCGCAATTATCATCACTTTGACCAACCTTTACAACTTGGGGAAAAGCTCGGAGCAGCTCGGACTTGTAACTTCTCAGTAACTTCTCAGTAAGGATGACTGGATCGTGATGCGTATTGGGAATGGTAGCTAATTCCTAGCTCTCACTCGCTTAACGGATTAAAACCATTTTTCAGCGCCTTGTACTCATCATCATCATTATCATAGGCGGTCCCTCGAATGAGGATGACTTGTATTATGTTCAAAATAACTCCATAAAACTGTGTTGTAAGCTCAAACCATTGTGATCTTGGTCTCTTTAATGTAACTCCAAAGTGAGGAAGCAGCATGGTGGGTTGTCTTTTATACCTGCTTGCACAGGGTACACAGGTGACCCTTAGGTCTCCCACAGGTGTGCCCCCTGGTGGCAAGTCTTACACATTGGTGAGGTTTGCATACATAACAACTTGTTTCCACACCAAAAGGGATGAGTTCATCGATGTTTCAATGAAGGACCCGATATTCCAGTCCTGAACTCCAGGGGTGGAAGATGCCTGTGCGTGGATTTTTTTAACGTGTGGTGACCATTGCACACCAGCCACCACACTAATTTATCACTGAGTGGCTGAATAGCAATTAGCAACTGGAGCCACGCCCACTTCTGCCCGTTTCAGGTGGGTGTCGAAAATTGCCCCACCATCATTCAATACCACAGTTGCCCGGTACCCCAATCAGGAGTGCTTTCCCTTGGACAGTCCCACAATTTTAGCCTTGTTGCCCTTCGAATTCCCACTCAAAAGACAAGTGTTGACTTCTCTGCTGACTGTCACTGGATTTAATTATTTTTTTTAATTCATTCCTGGGATGTGGATGTCGCTGACAAGGCCGGCACTTATTGCCCATCCCTAATTGCCCTCGAGAAGGTGGTGGTGAGCCGCCTTCTTGAACCTCTGCAGTCCGTGTGGTGAAGGTGCTCCCACAGTGCTGTTAGGGAGGGAGTTCCAGGATTTTGACCCAGCGATGATGAAGGAATGGCTGATATACTTCCAAGTCAGGATAGTGTGCGAGCCAGTGCTGAGATCGATGCCGCGTGGTCCGTCTGGTTTTATTCTTCTTATTGTTTTTCGGCTGTGGACAACTGAGTGGCTCGCTGGGCCATTTCAGAAGGCAGTTAAGAATCAATCACATGGCTGTGGGTCTGGAGTCACAAATAGGCCAGACCAGGTAAGGACGGCAGATTACCTTCCCTAAAGGGACATTAGTGAACCAGTTGGGTTTTTACGACAATCTGGTAGTTTCATGGTCACCATTACTGATATTAGCTTTTTATTACAGATTTATTTAATTATCTGAATTTAAATTCTCCAGCTGCCGTGGTGGGATTTGAACTTATGTCTCAGGATTACTAGAAATGCTGGAAATCTCAGGAGGTTAGGCAGCAGCTGTGGACACCTGAAATGTTAACTCTGTTTCTCTCTCCCTACAGATGCTGCCTGACCCGCTGAGATTTCCAGCATTTTCTGTTTTTATTCCAGATTCCAGCATCCACAGTATTTTGCTTTTGTGTCTGTGGACGTGTCCCTTGCTAATCCTGCCCTGGCAGTTCAAACAACAAATTGCATTTATATTGCACCTTTTAATGTTGTAAGATGTCCCCAAGGCACTTCACAGGAGCGATTATCAAACAAAATCTGACACCAAGTCACATAAGGAGATATTAAAGGAGGCGAGAGGGAGGTACAGACTTTTTAGGAGGAAATTCTAGAGGTTAACCGCCAATGTTCTCGGTAATGGTGGCAATGGGTGGCACCATCCTTCCCTCCAGACTCAGTGCGGACGATGTTGGTGGTTCAGGGGAAGGAACGGAAGTGAAACAAGTTGTGTTTTTGGATGGCGATTTGAAGTGATAACAGGAGCCCGTATAGATGCCTCCACAAAATCCTACAAATCTCCGTGGAGGACAGACGCTTCAACATTAGTGTCCTCGGCCTGGCCAACATCCCCAGCCTTGAAGCACTGACCGCACTTGATCAGCTCCGCTGGGCAGGCCACATCGTCCACATGCCAGACACGAGACTCCCAAAGCAAGCGCTCTACTCGGAACTCCTTCACGGCAAATGAGCCAAAGGTGGGCAGAGCAAACGTTACAGGGACACCCTTAAAGCCTCCCTGAAAAATTGCAACATCCCCACTGACACCTGGGAGTCCCTGGCCAAAGACCACCCTAAGTGGAGAAAGTGCATCCGGGAGGGTGCTGAGCACCTCGAGTCTCATCGCCGAGAGCATGCAGAAATCAAGCGCAGGCAGCGGAAGGAGCGTGCGGCAAACCAGTCCCACCCACCCTTTCCCTCAACGACTATCTGTCCCACCTGTGACAAGGACTGTAGCTCTCATATTGGACTGTTCAGCCACCTAAGGACTCATTTTAAGAGTGGAAACAAGTCTTCCTCGATTCCGAGGGACTGCCTAAGATGATGATGATAAAGGTCGTGCAACAATGACCTTGGAACCGACGAGATGAAACTTGACATGTTGCATTCACAGTCCCACAGTGTCACCGTGTACGGCTGAAAAGGGGTTAATGCATCTCGAAATTCTAAAAAGAGTCTGCCCAGATGTCAATCTCTGGCTAAACCGTGTGCACTGGACCTCAACAGGGAGGAAAAAAAAGGAAATGGAACAAAGCACGGCCAGGGTGCGCTCACCCAGTGAGACGAGATGAATTTAGTTTTTGTCCTTCTCGCTCCTTTGTAGTCAGCTGGGATGTCTGTAAAAGCAGATCTGATAGACACACTCTTTGTCCAGAGATAAGAGTGTCGCTCTGTCTGGCTCTGGGATACAGCAGTACAATGTAGCTAGATGGAAATTCAGGTTCATCTTACTGAACGAGGTCGGATGTCTTAAAGGTACATGGCCCACGGAGGATGTTCAGTGTGAGCAACACAATGGCCTGTCCATATCCGGACTTGTTTCGCTGTCACTGGCGGGAGCTCTGTCTGCTCCCAGCGCGACATATCCGTCAAGTCCCATTTTGTTTTCTCCGTTGACCAGAATGGACAACCAGGGTGGGGTCAAAGATCATTGCCCTTTCAAAGAGATGGTGTCGACCTAAACTGAGGCAGTTCAAATTCATTTGACTCCTGATTACATGGTGGGGTGCCCAGCAAGTGTCACATATCGGAGCGAGTTGGATTAGCTCGCTCGATGTCCGTATCCCTGACGTGAAATTAGGTTCTTCCAAAATAAAGCAGAGTAAAGCCTCCCGGGCAAGGAATTTCGGAAGAATTAGGTGAGCATTTGCGTGCTAACAATTGAAGAGTCTAATTTCAAGGTAATCGTGCTTTCATGACACAGTCACAGTTCCCAAACAATCGACCCTCGTACACACAGAGTTCAAACCGCTGAGAGGTGATGGTGACACGACGGAATTCAGACTCTATATTAAACAAACTACGTTTTGGACCACAAGCGTTCTGGGATGATTCCGTGAGTCATTTCAATGCGCTGTCTATCCATGTTCTTTAAATCATTTCACCCGTCCCTCACTATTTTCTCCCTTGCTCTCTTGAACATGCAAACGCTTCTCAGGACATAGTTCCACGGGCACTGGCTGATACCTTGTCGAAACACTCGTGGGGGAATCGAGAACTAGGGGGCATGGTTTCAGAATAAGGGATTGCCTATTTAGAACTGAGATGAGGAGGAATTTCTTCTCTCAGAGAGTTGTAAATCTGTGGAATTCTCTGCTCGAGAGAGCTGTGGAGGCTGGGTCATTGAATGTATGTAAGGCGGAGATAGACAGATTTTTGAATGATAAGGGAGTGAAGGGTTATGGGGTGCGGGCGGGGAAGTGGAGCTGAGTCCATGATCAGATCAGCCATGATCTTATTGAATGATGGAGTAGGCTCGAGGGGCCCAATGGCCTACTCCTGCTCCTATTTCTTATGATCTTATGTTTTTATGAAATGGTGTTTCTTCACATGGGAGGTTGGAGGCTGATCGTCAGCGATCGATTTAATCATGGAGAACATGGGAGTTGAGGCCATCCCTGACGTCAAGGCATGCACATTTTTGCGCAAGGGTTGACCGGATACCCATCAGGAGCAGGAAACGTGGCTGAGCTTCTTCTCCCGAATCTAAGGGCAAGAAGACCAGTTATGGTGCCTCTTTGATCGCTCCTGCCGAACTCAGTGCCGAACAGACAGCAGGCCAATGATGAATCCGATAAGGAATTGTGGAGAAACCTCTTTACTTGGAGAGCAGTGAGAATGTGGAACTTGCTACCACAGGGAGTGGTTGAGGTGAATCGATTAGATTTATTTAAGGAGAAGCTTAGATAAACACAAGAGGGAGAAAGGAATGGAAGGGTGTGGTGATAGGGTGAGATAAAGGTGGAAGGAGGCTTGTGTGGAGTGTGGAATGGCCTGTTTTAGCCTTGTTAATTCGAACTGAGCAGGCTGAGTGACCCCCGGCCTGTGAGCACCATCGGAGCAGGCCGGGGAGCGGAAGGAGCACTGTGGCGGCGTACCACTCCAGCGAGCAGCACGTGCTGGAGCAGGAGAGCAACGGCAGTGAAGAGTGACATCACCAAGGTCCAGCTCGGTGATTGGAGCGTGGGCAGGTACAGCAGGAGCGCCGAGGTCGGGGCGAAGGAGCGGCGAGACATTGTAGGGGGACGTGATCGGGGCCTAGGAGAGGCGTGGGTTTGGGGCCCAATAGAGGCGAGGGGCCCCGGGGCAGCACAGGCCAGCCCACACTGCGATACGTGTGCGCACTAGGTCCGTGCAGCAGAGCTGGTCTCCAGTCGTCCTGGTTAATCCTTGTCATTGGACCAAGACCGAGCTCTGTCAAGCCCGTGTGGTGGCTGGTGTGCAACGGCCACCCCACGTTAAAAAAATCCACGCACAGGCATCTTTCACCCTTCAACATGTAGTTCGGGACCTGGAATTTTAGGTCCATCATTGAAATGCCTGTAAACTTTTTGACGTGGAAGCAAGTCATCCGCGATTCGAGGGACTGCCTATGATGATGACGATGATGATATAACTCATTGTGTGTCAGCTGTGGCTCAGTGGGTAGCCCACTCGCCTCAGAGTCAGAAAGTTGTGGGTTCAGATCCCACTCCAGGAACTTGAGCACATAAATCTAGGCTGACACTCCCAGTGCAGTGCTGAGGGAGTGCTGCACTGTTGGAGGTTCTGTCCTTTGGATGAGACGTTAAACTAAGGCCCCGTCTGCTCTCTCAAGTGGATGTAAAAGATCCCAGGGGACTATTTTGAAGAAGAGTTCTCCCTAGTGCTCTGGCCAATATTTATCCCTCAATCAACATCACGAAAACAGATTATCTGGTCATTATCGCATTGCTGTTTGTGGGAGCTTGCTGTGAGCAAATTGGCTGCCGCGTATCCCACATTACAACAGTGACTGCACTCCAAAAGTACATCATTGGCTGTAAAGCACTTTGAGACGTCCAGTGGATATGATAGGCGCTATATAAATGCAAGTCTTTCTTTTTCTTTTACTGCGGCAGGTGCAGTTTTATTCATGCTGCCTTTTAAGGTTGATGGGGGGAATCAATCAGTGGATCAAATTTGTATTAAAAATATTGGTGCAAACTAGATATTAAATAGCAGTTAACAAAAAATCATATCAAATCCGCTTCTCCTGACAGCTGTTATTTCATTCCATATCACAGCAACATGTGTCAATAAAACATTTAAATAGCGTTATTACTGGCGATTAATATTTTATACCAGATTGTTGCATATTTTTGTATATTAAGTTCCAGATGAACAAACTGTTTGCCTCTTTAATGCCTAGTAATTAACAGCTCCATTGCTGTGCGCCTTTATTTCTTTTTTCAAATGTACAACTTTTCTGCAAATTGCATCATTTTTCCATTCAAATTAACACTCATCAAGGCAAGAGGTGTTTGAACAAAGCATCGGAGCTCTTCGCGTTTCAGGCCAGCCAGTGTCAGCATCAAACAAACTCCCCCAGGTACAGAGTAAAACTCCCTCTGCTCCGCCCTGACAACATGCCTCAGGCCCAGCCTCCAAACAGGGCTCCTGACTGCACCCATCAGACAAGATTTCCTCCTCCCACACCAGGAGTGCTCCCTCCGAGTGAGATTTCCAACTTCAGGTGCCTTCTAGAGAAAGACTCCCAAAGCAAGCGCTCTACTCGGAACTCCTTCACGGCAAACAAGCCAAAGGTGGGCAGAGGAAACGTTGCAGGGACACCCTCAAAGCCTCCCTGGTAAAGTGCAACATCCCCACTGACACATTGGGAGTCCCTGGCCAAAGGCCGCCTTAAGTGGAGGAAGTGCATCCGGGAGGGCACTGAGCACCTAGAGTCTCGTCGCCGAGAGCATGCAGAAACCAAGAGCAGGCAGCGGAAGGAGCGTACGGCAAACCTGTCCCACCCACCCTTTCCCTCAACGACTGTCTGTCCCACCTGTGACAGGGACTGTGGCTCTCGTATTGGACTGTACAGCTATGTAAGGACTCATTTTAAGAGTGGAAGCAAGTCTTCCTCGATTCCAAGGGACTGCCTATGATGATGATACGTAGCAGTTTATCATCTGCTTTCTCTCCTAATCTTCAGCACAACTGTCAGCTATGGCTCAGTGGTAGCACACTTGCCTCTGAGTCAAAAGGTTGTGGAGTCAAGTCCCACTCCACGAACTTGAACACAAAAAAATCTAGGCCGCCACTCCCAGTGCAGTACCGAGGGAGCGCTGCACTGTTGGAGGTGCCGTCTTTCACCAGACTGGTGCAAAGAATAAAGTTTGGCCTTGTGGGGGAATCTAGAACTGGGGGGCAGAGTTTCAGCATAAAGGGTCATCCATTTAACATGGAAATGAGGAAAAATTTCTTCTCTCAGAGGGTCGTAAATCTTTGGAATTCTCTGTCCCAGAGAGCTGTGAAGGCTGGGTCATTGAATATATGTAAGGTGGAGATAGACAGATTTTTGAATGATAAGGGAGTGACGGGTTATGGGGAGTGGGCAGGGAAGTGGAGTAAAGGCCAAGATCAGATCAGCCATGATCTTATTGAATGGCGGAGCAGGCTCGAGGGGCCAAATGGCCGACTCCTGCTCCTATTCCTTATGTTCTTCTGTTGTACCTGAAAACCATTCCCTTTAATTAGCGCTCCCCAAGTGGCCAGCCGAGGTGACGATGTCTCCTCTTTCTGCCGCTGTTGTTGATGACCAGCGATACAGCAGGGGGTGGGGGGGGCGGGGGGGCAATTTCACACCCAGGGCGGTAACGGGGCACTGTGCACTTTATGACATTACAATCTGCGAGGCGCTCGAGGCCCAGGCGGTAAAAGTTAACGCTGGCGTTAAACTGGCACTGAAGTTCGCGGGCATCACTGCATTCGCCGCGCCCAGTCGCTATCCCTTAGCGCCCCGTTAGTGTCCAGCCCAGGAGGTAATGGGAGGCGCTAAGCAGCCGAATTTCCCGCCCCAGGCATCTTCCACCCCCTTGTTTAGGCATGTTCTCTGAGGGAGTCAATTAGGTGAAAGCCTTCTGTCACCGTGTGTCACATGTAAATAGCATGGAGTAGGGTCCTGTGTAATTGTTTTTGTGTTTAGATGTTTGGATGTGAGGGATGTGCGTGTAGATTGGAATAAATAGATGCAAGCAGAACTTGCCCAGTCCCATCAACGCTCACTCATTTTCATTAAAAAATGTCAGCTCCCTTGACATATCTCAGCCTTTTAAAAGAGGGAATATCATTTTTAGTTATATTTTTAGATTGAACCTCAAGCTACAATCAGAGACATGCACCACAACGAACAGAGGCTGAGATCCATCCCAGCACATCGAACATCAACTAAAGAGTTTCCATTTATATAGCGCCTTTCATGACCTCAGGATGTCCCAAAGCACTTTATAGCCAATTAAGTACTTTTTGAAGTGTAGTCACTGTTGTAATGTAGGAAACGCAGCAGCCAACTTGCGCACAGCAAGCTCCCGCAAACAGAAATTAGATAATGACCAGATAATCTGTTTTTGTTTGTGGGATAAACATTGGCCAAGACACCTGAGAGAACTCCACTGCTCTTTTTCAAAATAGTGCCGCGGGTTCTTTTACATCCAACTGAGAGAGCAGTCGGGGCCTCGGTTTAATGTCTCAACCGAAAGGCGGCACCTCTGACAGTGCAGTACTCCTCGGCACTGCACTGGAGTGTCAGTCCAGATTATGTGCTCATGTCACCAAGCCTGTTAGAGGTTATTTCCATAAACTGTAACTACACTCCTGCAGGATAGTCATTGATAATGATCCCAAATATGTTTGTTGGGATTCCTGGCGGGGGTTACAGCTATCCAAGCACCATCATCATAGGCAGTCCCTCGAAATCGAGGAAATAGAAACATAGAAACATAGAAAATAGGTGCAGGAGTAGGCCATTCTGCCCTTCGAGCCTGCACCGCCATTCAACAAGATCATGGCTGATCACCCACCCCAGCAGCCCCCTCCACACCCCCCGACTCTTCCAGCCGCAAGGACCACATCCAACTCCCTCCCGAACACATCCAATGAACTGGCATCAATAACTCTCCGTGGCAGGGAACCCCACAGGCCAACAACTCCCCGAGTGAAGAAGTCTCTCCCAATCCCAGCCCCAAACAGCACCCCCCCCCACATCCCAAGACCATGCCCCCCCCCCCCCTCACCCGGCTCCGGACCAACCCAACACAGGGAACACTCCCCCCGCACCCAAGACTTGCTTCCACTCTAAAAGTGAGTTCTCAGGTGACTGTACAATCCAATACGGGAATTACAGTCTCTGTCACAGGTGGGACAGACAGTCGTTGTAGGAAAGGGTGAGTGGGGAGTCTAGTTTGCCGCACGCTCCTTCCGCTGCCTGCGCTTGCTTTCTGCATGCTGTCGGCGACGAGACTCGAGGTGCTCAGCGCCCTCCCGGATGCTCTTCCTCCACTTAGGGCGGTCTTTGGCCAGGGACTCCCAGGTGTCGGTGGGGATGTTGCATTTTATCAAGGAGGCTTTGAGGGTGTCCTTGAAACGTTTCCTCTGCCCACCTGGGGTTCGCTTGCCGTGTAGGAGTTCCAAGTAGGGCGCTTGCTTTGGGAGTCTTGTGTCGGGCATGCGGACAATGTGGCCCGCCCAACGGAGCTGGTCGAGTGTGGTCAGTGTTTCGATGCTGGGGATGTTGGCCTGATCGAGTGTCCATGCAGAACGATGGTGTTGGCATTGCTAGTGACGGTGAATAGGCTCATTGTCCTGGCATGGTGTTCAATGAGGGCCATCAATGTAGTCCCACTCACTCTTACAAAGAAGCATAGAAACATAGAAAATAGATGCAGGAGTAGGCCATTCGGCCCTTCTAGCCTGCACCGCCATTCAATGAGTTCATGGCTGAACATGCAACTTCAGTACCCCATTCCTGCTTTCTCACCATACCCCTTGATTCCCCTAGTAGTAAGGACTTCATCTAACTCCTTTTTGAATATATTTAGTGAATTGGCCTCAACAACTTTTGGTGGTAGAGAATTCCACAGGTTCACCACTCTCTGGGTGAAGAAATTCCTCCTCATCTCAGTCCTAAATGGCTTCCCCCTTATCCTTAGACTGTGTCCCCTGGTTCTGGACTTCCCCAACATTGGGAACATTCTTCCTGCATCTAACCTGTCTAACCCCGTCAGAATTTTAAACGTTTCTATGAGGTCCCCTCTCATTCTTCTGAACTCCAGTGAATACAAGCCCAGTTGATCCAGTCTTTCTTGATAGGTCAGTCCCGCCATCCCGGGAATCAGTCTGGTGAACCTTCGCTGCACTCCCTCAATAGCAAGAATGTCCTTCCTCAGGTTAGGAGACCAAAACTGTACACAATACTCCAGGTGTGGCCTCACCAAGGCCCTGTATAGCGGGTTGGATGAAGACTTTCACTGTACACTATGTGCAATGAAATCGCACACAACACCAACATCAATTAGCATTTATATAGCGGTTTTACCGCAGTAAAACCTCCCAAAGTGGCGTCACGGAGCTGAGTGGCAATGACCGAAAGCATGGGCAACGACCTACGTGCTGAGGAGAAGGTTGAAAGACATGAGCGAGGCAGCGAGGTTAAGGGAGAATGTTCCCGAGTTTTCCAAACAAGGAATTTGAAAAACGCTGAGGGGGCAGGGAAATAATTGAGGTTACGGAAGAGAGTGATAGGACAGTGGGACTTAGTGTGGAATTTTCTCCCTAATTAAATCGTCGCTCTCCCTCCTCCTTTAAGACGCTCCTTAAAACCTATCTCTTTGACGAAGCTTTGGTCACCTGTCCTAATATCTTCTTATGTGGCTCGGTGTTAAATTTTGTCTGATTGCGCTCCTGTGAAGGGACTTGGGATGTTTTACTCCGTTAATGGCGGTATATAAATGCAAGTTGTTGTTGTCAGTAGAATATTGTCCTAAATTGTCCGCATGCCCGACACGAGACTCCCAAAGCAAGCGCTCTACTCGGAACTCCTACATGGCAAGCGAGCCCCAGGTGGGCAGAGGAAACGTTTCAAGGACACCCTCAAAGCCTCCTTCATAAAGTGCAACATCCCCACCGACACCTGGGAGTCCCTGGACAAAGACCGCCCTAAGTGGAGGAGGAGCATCCGGGAGGGCGCTGAGCTCCTCGAGTCTCGTCGTCGAGAGCATGCAGAAAACAAGCGCAGGCAGCGGAAGGAGCTTGCGGCAAACCTGTCACACCCACCCTTTCCTTCAACCACTGGCTGCCCACCTGTAGCAGAGACTGTAATTCCCATATTAACATAGAAACATAGAAAGTAGGTGCAGGAGTTGGCCATTCGGCTCTTTGAGCCTGCACCACCATTCAATATGATCATGGCTGATTATGCAACTTCAGTACCCCACTCCTGCTTTCTGTCCATACCCCTTGATCCCTTTAGCCGTAAGGACCACATCTAACTCCCTTTTGAATATACCTAACGAACTGGCCTCAACAACTTTCTGTGGTAGAGAATTCCACAGGTTCACAACTCTCTGAGTGAAGAAGTTACTCCTCATCTCGGTCCTAAATGGCTTACCCCTTATCCTTAGACTGTGACCCCTGGTTCTGGACTTCCCCAACATTGGGAACATTCTTCCTGCATCTAACCTGTCCAGTCCCGTCAGAACTTTATATGTTTCCATGAGATCCCCTCTAAATTCCAGTGAATATAAGCCCAGTCGATCCTGTCTTTCTTCATATGTCAGTCCTGCCATCCCAGGAATCAGTCTGGTGAACCTTCGCTGCACTCCCTCAATAGCAAGAATGTCATTCCTCAGACTAGGAGACCAAAACTACACACAATACTCAAGGTGTGGTCTCACCAAGGTCCTGTACAACTGCAGTAAGACCTCCCTGCTCCTATACTCAAATCCCCTAGCTATGAAGGTCAACATGCCATTTGCCTTCTTTACTGTCTGCTGTACCTGCATGCCTACCTTCAATGACTGATGTACCATGGCACCCAGGTCTCGTTGCACCTCCCCTTTTACTAATCTGTCACCATTCAGATAATAATCTGCCTTCCTGTTTTTGCAACCAAAGTGGATAACCTCACACTTATCCACATTATACTGCATCTGCCATGCATTTGCCCATTCACCTAACCTGTCCAAGTCCCCCTGCAGCCTCTTAGCATCCTCCTCGCAGCTCGCACTGCCACCCAGCTTAGTGTAATCTGCAAACTTGCAGATACTACATTCAATTCCTTCGTCTAAATCATTAATGTATATTGTAAATAGCTGGGGTCCCAGCACTGAACCCTGCAGTACCCCACTAGTCAATGCCTGCCATTCTGAAAAGGACCCATTTATTCCCACTCTTTGCTTCCTGTCTGCCAACCAGTTCTCTATCCACGTCAATACATTACCCCCAATACCATGTGCCTTAATTTTGCACACTAATCTCTTGTGTGGGGCCTTGTCAAAAGCCTTTTGAAAGTCCAAATACACCACATCCACTGGTTCTCCCTTATCCACTCTACTAGTTACATCCTCAAAAAACTCTAAAAGATTTGTCAAGCACGATTTCCCTTTCATAAATCCATGCTGACTTGGACCAATCCTGTCACTGCTTTCCAAATGCGCTGCTATTACATCTTTAATAATTGATTCCAACACTTCCCCCACTACGATGTCAGGCTAACCGGTCTATAATTCCCTGTTTGTTCTCTGCCTCCTTTTTTAAAAAGTGGGGTTACATTAGCTACCCTCCAATCCATAGGAACTGAACCAGAGTCTATAGAATGTTGGAAAATCACTACCAATGCATCCACTATTTCGAAGGCCACTTCCTTAATACTCTGCGATGCAGACTATCAGGCCCTGGGGATTTATCGGCCTTCAGTCCCTTCAATTTCCCTAACACCATTTCCTGACTAATAAGGATTTCCCTCAGTGCCCCCTTCTCGCTAGACCTTCGGTCCCCTAGTATTTTTGGGAGGTTATTCGCGTCTTCCTTAGTGAAGACAGAACCAAAGTATTTGTTCAATTGGTCTGTCATTTCCTTGTTCCCCATTATGAATTCCCCTGATTCTGACTGCATTAGTCTTCACTAATCTTTTTCTCTTCATATGCCCATTGAAGCTTATGCAGTCAGTTTTCATGTTCCCTGCAAGCTTACTCTCATACTCTATTTTCCCCCTCCTAATTAAACCCTTAGTCCTCCTCTGCTGAATTCTAAATTTCTCCCAGTCCTCCGGTTTGCTGCTTTTTCTGGCCAATTTATATGCCTCTTCCTTGGATTTAACACTTTCCCCAATTTCCCTTGTTAGCCACGGTTGAGCCACCTTCCCTTTTTTATTCTTACAGGGATGTAGTTCATCCATGTGATATTTAAATGTCTGCCATTGGACTGTTCAGTCACCTGAGAACTCACTTTTAGAGTGAAAGCAAGTGTTCCTCAATTTCGAGGGACTGCCTATGATGATGATGATAGGACAGTGGGACTTAGTGTGGAATTTTCTCCCTAATTAAATTGTCACTTTCCCTCCTCCTTTAAGACGCTGTTGTCAGTAGGATATTGGATGGAGAAGATTGTCGAGCCGGGAGAGCATGGGGAGAACTGTAAACCTGGAGGTTACTCATTCGTTATGAACAGATTCTGTCACACACAGTGCAGAGTAGAGACCCGAGTCCCTGTGGTGAAATGGCTTTTACTATCTCCCTCACTCTTCTCCTCATAAATCTCACGCTGAACATCTTTCCAATATTGGCATCGCCGATGTTCCCTGATTCATAGTTTCTGCCGGATAGGAGCGTGCTCCCAACAGGTTCAATTTGCAAACTCAATGATTAAAACTTAATTCGAATATTGCTTTGTAGATTAATTATTCTTATAATAATAACTAGCTCAGTGTTTTGAGCTGGAAGAGGGGATAGACAGCTCATTAAAACACAGAGCAGCAAGACAGTGGTTCTAATCAGCTCAGCAACCCCCCCCCCCACCCCCCGCCCTATCAGAATACATAGTGGAATATCATGACCATTAGCAGATAGGTTGTGATGTGGCTACTGAACTGTGGCGGTGCAGCTTGTACTAGGAACGCAGGCCATTACCATGCATTAACATTCACTCTCTCAGCCAACAGGATTACAAAGGCTCACTAACTTATCTACTAATAAATTGCACATGATCATTCTGACTGTGAATGAGTCAGGGCAGCATGTCATATTAAGCTTGGCATAGTTCAAGTCAAATTGCTCATAGTTCTAGAAATTTGCATTTATTTAATGTCTTTTTAGTGACAGGGTCTTCACTTGGCCGGCATGCTTTCAGCACTTTCGAAATGTGATATTCGCAGTCGTGCAGATTAGCGCGTTTGATGGGAGTGAATTAACCCCTTCAATTCAAGCTGTCTCCCCCTAAAAAAGAAAGACTTGCATTTATATAGCGCCTTTCACAGCCACCGGATGTCTCAAAGTGCTTTACAGCCAATGAAGTACTTTTAGAGTGTAATCACCGTTGTAATGTGGGAAACGCAGCAGCCAATTTGTGCACAGAAAGCTCCCACAAACAGCAATGTGATAATGACCAGATAATCTGTTTTTGATATGTTGATTGAGGGATAAATATTGGCCAGAACACTGGAGATAACTCTTCGAAATAGTGGCATGGGATCTTTTACGTCCACCTGAGGACCTCGGTTTAACATCTCATCCTTTTAACATATCTCTATCATCCCTGTGCACAATGTTTGGCAAGATGGCAGTCTCTGGAAAGATGAGGACCTCTTCCATTTTATGCCTGGCACAGAAATAAGAAGCAGGCAGTAATCGGTCTCCTTTACGGGCCCTGCGACTAAGGCAAGGAAAGGGGTTCCGATTTTCTTCCGAACATTGGAAGTGCATTAAAGATATGTGTGTTGGGGTGGGGGGAATAAATATGTTTCCATGATGAAAAGCAAACAAGAGTTTCTGGTTTCATTAATTTAATAAACAGTTGCAAATTTACAAAGAGAGGTTCTGGAACTGTTTTATTGAGTGTGCAGCCTTGAGAGAAAACTAGCCCGCGGATCCATAAATCACAAGACGTTGCAAGGTGAAAGCTGGGTTTATAATGCAAAAGGACGTACATCAAAACTAATGACTCCACATAGCCATTTTCACTGAGCAATGCACTATTAGTACTTTTAATGTTCTTCATACCATCTAGTTCATCTGGTCTAAAATATACAATACTACAGTGTACCTCTGGCAACTTCAGAGCAATTAATTTGAATGCAACAAAGTACTATTAGACAGAATGACTGTCGACATTTCTGTCTGCTAATTGACTATTGGGCCAGCGATCCAGACCAAACTGTTGACTCCTTGTAAAACTTGATATGTGCTATGCTTCAGAATAATGCAGGGAGGGGTGCTGCACGCCAAGTCCTATTGACTGTATTGAGGCTGGGTGATAGGCTGCCTGGATTGTGCTGTGTAAGCTGTCATTGATTATTGGGCACGATTACTTTCAGTGGGTAAGAAATCAATGTCGGCTTTTCGCCAATCACTTCGTGTCTTAACCCTTTGAGAACTGCACTTACCGTTTTTACTAAAGTGGGACATGCAGCTAAGTTCCCCTTGAAAGTTGCATTGGCAAGAGTTCTGCTCGGTGTGGTACTGAGCCACACGGAGCAGAAAGGCACCAGGTTCGCTCCTTGGTCTGTGCCGAGTCATATTATTTTGGTTGCGGTGACAGAGCGGAGCTAAAGAGAGAAAAAAAATAAAGTTCTGGTTGTGTATGTGCGCATGCGTGTGTGTATCTGTATGTATATGTGTGTGTGTGTAAGTGTGTGTGTGTGTATGTGCATGTGTGTGTATGTATGTTTGTATGTATGTGTGTGTATGTTTATATATAAGTGTGTATGTGTATGTGTATAGGTGTGTGTGTGTATATGTGTATGTATGTGTGTATGTGTATGTATGTGTGTGTGTATGTGTGTGTGTATGTTTATATATAAGTGTGTATGTGTATGTGTATAGGTGTGTGTGTGTATATGTGTATGTATGTGTGTATGTGTATGTATGTGTGTGTGTATGTGTGTGTGTATGTATGTGTGTATGTTTGTGTATGTATGTATGTGTGCGTGTGTGTGTTGGGTAAGCATCTGGTCAGGCTCAGCTATAATGTCCCCCATGATTAATTTGCTTGATGACACTTACTAGCTAAGCTCACACATAAATGATTGTCACTGAGGCGAGGTATTGTGGGGCAGCCCGCAACCCTGGGGCGATACCCCCAGGACTAGTGGAGGGGTGATATTAGAAAAGAAAAACTTAATAGTAAGAACAAAATGCATGACTTTATTCCTGCAGTATTATTAATGAAAAAAACCCTTCATTCTGTTTCTTGAATTTATAGAGGTCGTTTTCACTCCACTCAAGTTTGTGAAGTAAGTGCAAAGAAACCCATTTTCTTCGCAGGAACAAATTTGAAAGTGTGCTTCGCTCTTTATTGATGTTACGGTTTATATGCAAAGCTAGCGACATATCAGGTCTTACCCAGCAGCCTTTGCAGGCGTGAGACCGAGCTGAAGAAGAAATCGGAATAGCACTTTGGATAATGAAATTCCAAGAGTATAAAACGCCTACTTGTGAAAGAGCATTTCACCTTTAAGATGTTAATGTTGGAAAATTGGATTGGTCGAGGTTCTGACTGTCTCGGTCACTTATCTCTCAACCCACGTTCCCATTCATCTTGGGATGCCTCATTGAACCACTTTGTCCCCTCCCACCCTAAAAAAAAAACAAGTCCAGTCAATGGCAAACAATCTCATTTTTTTCTAGATTCAACACAGTCAAAAGATGAAATGTCCTTCCTACAGGAAAGAATTTTGATTCTCAGAATGGAGTCATTGATGTGGATATTCTTGTATCTTCAACAACCACTGGCTAAAACCAAATGGGACAGACAATTTGCATATGAGTCGTACATCAATAATGGAAATGGCAGACATCAAGACACGATCTCTTCAGAAGAAAAAAAGTATTTCATTGCAATTGTTTCAGAATAATCTTAGTTTGTTGGCGGGGGGGAGAGAGAAGGGATTCAAAGTTTGAATAAGTTGTAAAGTGTTGGGGTTTCCAATTAGATTGTTTGACTCTTACATTTCCTCAGCGTTTTCTTTGGCATTCATTAACATTTTTCAAAAAAAAACACATTTAGAAGTGTTGTACCTGTATCAAAGAAATCAGATGTGGATTTTCAAAGATGAAACACCTGAAGAATTTGTTGCATTTTTTTTTTAATATGACTTCTTACATGGCCTACCAGTGTAAATCAGTCCCCTCACAGTTTAACAGAGTGAGAGAACGACAACCAAATAGGCCAGGGTTTCCAGGTGTCAGCTGTGGCTCAGTGGTTAGCAGTCCTGCCCCTGAGCCTGATAGGTCGTGGGTTCAAGCCTGACTCCAGAAACTTGGCCACGTAATCTCAGCTGACACTCCATTGCAGTACTGAGGGAATTCTGAATGAAATGTTCATCTGCCCTCCCCGGTGGATGTAAAAGATCCCCTGGCTTTATTCAAAGAAGAGAAGGGGAGTTTGCCTGATGGCCTGGCCAATAGGTAGCCCTCAACAAACATCACCAAAAAAAACAGATCAACTGATCATTAATCTCATTACTGTTTGTGGGACCTTGCTGTGCACAATTTGACTGCTGCATTTCCTTACATTACAACAGGTGCTTGGCCATAGAAAATAGGTACAGGAGCAGGCCCTTCGAGCCTGTACCACCATTCAATATGATCATGGCTGATCATGCAACTTCAGTATCCCACTCCTGCTGTCTCTCCATATCCCTTGATCTCTGTAGCCGTAAGGGCCACATCTAACTCCCTTTTGAATATATCTAACGAACTGGCCTCAACAACTTTCTGTGGCAGAGAATTCGACAGGTTCACAATTCTCTGAAGAAGTTTCTCCTCATCTCAGTCCTAAATGGCTTATCCCTTATCCTTAGACTGTGACCCCTGGTTCTGGACTTCCTCAACATCGGGAACATTCTTCCTGCATCTAACCTGTCCAATCCCGTCAGAATTTTATATGTTTCTATGAGATCCCCTCTCATTCTTCTAAATTCCAGTGAATATAAGCCTAGTCGATCCAGTCTTTCTTCATATGCCAGTCCTGTCATCCCGGGAATCAGTCTGGTGAACCTTCGCTACACTCCCTCAATAGCAAGAACGTTCTTCCTCAGATTTGGAGATCAAAACTGTACACAATATTCAAGGTGTGGCCTCACCAAGGCCCTGTACAACTGCAGTAAGACCTCCCTGCTCCTATACTCAATTCCTCTCGCTATGAAGACCAACATGCCATTTGCCTTCTTCACCACCTGCTGTACTGCATGCCAACTTTCAATGTCCGATGAACCATGACATCCAGGTCTCGTTGCACCTCCCCTTTTCCTAATTTGTCACCACTCAGATAATATTCTGCCTTCCTGTTTTTGCCACCAAAGTGGATAACCTCACAACTATCTACATTATACTGCATCTGCCATGCATTTGCCCACTCACCTAACCTGTCCAAGTCACCCTGCAGCCACTTAGCATCCTCCTCACAGCTCAAACTGCCACCCAGCTTAGTGTCATCTGCAAATTTGAGATATTACATTCAATTCCTTCGTCTAAATCATTAATGTATATTGTAAATAGCTGGGGTCCCAGCACTGAACCTTGCGGTACCCCAGTAGTCACTGCTTGGCATTCTGAAAAGGACCCGTTTATTCCTATGAAGTGTTTTGGGACGTCCCAAGGGCATGAAAGGTGCAATATAAATGTCAAATTATTTCCATCAATCAAAAAACCTGATAGGGTTCCGATTACATTGAGGTATTCAACTGGATATGGTATGGGACAGGTTCGATGGTCTTTACCTGTATAATGACAAGTGTCCTCGATTGATTAAGATTGATCATGAACACACAGCGCTGTGGGGAATGGAACTAATTTTCTTTCAAAGAGCCTGCACAGACACGATGGGCTGAATAGCTTTCTTCTGTGTGGCGTGATTCTATTATATTACAGAGGCATAAGCTGCCCAGTTAGACACTCCAGTGCAGTGCTAGGGGAGTGCTACACTGTCGGAGGTGCTGTCTTTTGGATGAGACGTTAAACCGTGGCCCCATCTTCCCTCTCAGAGGACTTAAAAGATCCCACAGCACTATTCCGAAGAAAAGCAGGGAAGTTATCCCCGGTGACGTGGCCAATATTTATCCCTCAATCAACATAACCAAAAAAAAACAGATGATCTGGTCATTATCACATTGCTGCTTGTGGGAGCTTGCTGTGCGCAAATTGGCTGCCGCGTTTCCCACATTACAACAGTGACTACACTCCAAAAGTACTTCATTGGCTGTAAAGCGCTTTGAGACATCCGATGGTCGTGAAAGGCGCTATATAAATGCAAGTCTTTCTTTCTTTAGGAAGACGTATCAACAAATCACGAGTGGAGATCAACTTGCCTGATGACTTTCGAGTATCTTTTTAATGAGTACATCTTTTGCAAGTAATTGTATGCTAAATAAACCAAGCCAGATCATTACTGCAGCAGCTTCGAACCTCGTTCAGCAATTTCTGGATAGATGAGAGATCTGTTTTTCTGTCTCCCTTCGCTTGAATATAAAACGCTGATTAATTGATCAACGTTTTCTTTGATATTTAGACCAGTCGGTCGAAACAGAATTAGTCTTTCTCTGTATGCCATGTGAAGGAGCTGCCTTACAATTTTCTATTGGCTTCAGCCATTCTACAGTTGAGTACGTTCCTGAGACAGGTTCCAAAGGGAGAGCAACACTGCTGGAACCAGGATCTGGGTGGCGGCAGAAGGGTGGGGAGGCCGGAGGTAAAAAAAAAAAGACTTGCATTTATATAGCGCCTTTCACATCTACCAGACATCCCAAAGCACTTTATGTATTGAAGTACTTTTTGAAGTGTCGTCATTGTTGTAATGTAGGAAACGCAGCAGCCAATTTGCACATAGCAAGCTCCCAGACAGCAACATGATCATGACCAGATAATCTGTTTTTGTGATGTTGTCTGAGGGATAAATATTGACCAGGACACCTCCTCTGCCCTTCTTCGAAATAGCACCATGGGATCTTTTATGTCAATCTGTGAGGGCAGGCGGGAATTTGGTTTAACGTCTCAGCCGAAAGACGGCACCTCTGACAGTGTGGCACTCCCTCGGTACTGCACTGGGAGCGTCAGCCGAAATTTTAGTGTTCAAATCTCTGGAGTGGGACTTGAACCCACAACCTTCTGACTCAGAGACAAGTGTGCTACCCACTGAGCCATGGCCGACATTAACATGTTGGAGCGCTTGCAGTGAGAGAGCTGGCAGCACAGTACAGGATTCTTCTCTAAATTCCTAACACCCCACCCTCGACTGTTAATGCTGTCGGGATTTTTTTCAGAGGTAAACAGTATTCACTAACAATTCATTATCTGTGGCTCTGTGCAGGGGAGGATTAGTTCAAAATCAAGAGCTCTGCGGGCTGATTGGGACTGGGATTTGCTTGGCGGGCATTCCTGTCCTGGAAGCCACCTCAAGACGAACTTTAGGTAAAGGCAACTGGTCATTAAAAGAAAAATGAAACTAATACTTTTAGAACTATAGTATTTCATTTAGCAGCATGGAGCTTGCAATGTTTACTTTGTAACCCAATGGTTTGGGATTTAGGTACCAAGGCCCAAGGCTGGAATCTGCCAGCTGCAAGTTCTTTCGCGCAAATTTTTGGTGGGACATCTTTAATCAGGAAACAGAGTACGTCTCATCACACAGCGTGTTTGGCTCTTGTTCAACGAGAACAAGGGGCCTTTATGTCCAAATCATGGGCAATGCAGCAGCTCACTTTAAGTTGAAGGAATCTGGGCAGCAGTAAGGATGCCACATTTTTTGTCAAACTCAAAACTGCGATCATAGCTGGGACTTGTCAGCTTTGATTTACTGCGGGTAAAAAAAAGTAACTGGAAACTTTAACAGCCTTAATAGTTATTGCCTCCACACCAGGTGAAGTGAGCAGGATGAAAAGGCCTTTTTGAAAAATAAGCTTTATGGTTACAGCTTAGCAATTTCTGGGCAATCCAGACTATTATAAAACTGTTTCCTGTTCAATATTTCTCCTTCGATCAATACCATTAAAATCAGATTCACTCATCATTCAACTCGTTGCTCTTTCACATAAACGGCTGCTGCATTTGTGCACGTAACTGTAGTCCCTGCACTTCAAAGGAATTCATGGTGCATGAAATTCTGCAAGGCACTTCACAAAAGCAGAAGAAAAAAATGAATGCCAAGCCCGAGGAGGAAAGTTTGGGAGAGGTGAGCCAATGCTTGCTCAAAGAGACAGGTTCACGGAGGGTTTGGAAGGAGGAGAGGGGAGCTGGAGTGGCCTCGGGGTTTAGGGAGGGAATTCCGGGAAAGGTGGTTGAATGCACGGCCACCAATGGTCAGACAAAGGGAGAGGGATGCCTAAGGGGTCGGAGTTCGAGCAACAGAGCGTTCCAGGGGGAAGTTTTACGGCTGGAGGGAATTTCAGATGGGTGAGGCCATGGAGGGATTTAAAGGCGCGGATAAGAATGCTAAGTGTGGGGTGTTGAGGACCAGGAACCAATGTGAGGACAGGGGTGATGATTGCGTGGGACTTGATGCAAGATAGAATTTGGGATGAGCTGAAGTTTATGAAGGGTGGGGGATGAGTGATGGGCAAGGACAGGGAGGTTCAGGGCGGGATTTTTTAAAGGGAGGAGTTTTTTGAAGGGAGGGGTTGATGCCGGTTTTGAAAAGATGGACATTTACAATGGGGAGGGAACCACTTACAATGGTTGCGGCTTGGTGCTTGGGATGAGAAACCCAAGCACTAGACCACAACAGGTGAGGTGGTCTACACCCCTGGTGCCACCTGTTTCTTCCTTCGACCATATCCCCGAGCCACTGGAGCGTACCCGGCTGTGCCAGAGGTTCCATGCTTCCCTCCCCCTCTGATATTCTGCTGCAGCAATCCACACTTCCTCTGGCTCTTGGATACATCTCAATTTCTCTTACTTTGCCTCCTTTTATCTTGCACCATTATCACTTCTGTCATTTAATCATCTCCTGTCCACCGCCTATTCACAGACCATTCTATCTGTTTCGGCTGCACATCGTGACACCACAAGTCCCGGCCAGAATGGTGATGATTGGGTAATTCCCCCTGTCAATCATGCCTGGAGACCGCTCTGTTGTAAGTGACTGGGGTTGTGTTTCCGCACACAATTTGTATGGAAAGAAAGGAAAGAAAAGGGAAGGGAAGGGTAGGAAGGAAGGAAGAAAGACTTGCATTTATATAGCGCCTTTCACGACTACTGGACGTCTCAAAGCGCTTTACCGCCAATGAATTACTTTTGGAGTGCAATCACTGTTGTAATGTGGTCATAAGTTCTGCTTGTCTTTTTAAATAGACTCTGTAGACTGTTTGCTGCAGTGCGCAGTTGAAACAGACTCTCTCTACTGAGTAAATAGGCTCTGTTTGCTGTGAGTCCTGCCGTTAGTCCCGCCCCAGCTCCAACTCAATAGCTGACACAGTGGTGACAATAGACGCTGATGTAATTCTGCTCCACTCCCATTCCCATGGCTATGTTCCTCCTTATAAGCTGTTCATCTGTAACATCTCCCAGTTCTGCTGAAAGCTCATTGACCTAAAGTGTTGACCCTGCCTCCCTCTCTCTGAAGATACTGCCTGACCTGCTCATGTATTTCAAGCATTCTGTTTCTTATTTTCAACCGTTTGCAACGTCAACAAGCACGGAGGCCAACAAGGGAAGTTGGATGCTCAGAAATTTAGTGGGAATGGGGTCGTTAGGAGATTTTTGGTTACTCAAAGGTTTATTGTTATACATAACTTATTAACACAAGGGCAACTGAGGCTGAGTGAATCACAATGTTTAAGAGGAGGACTTAAATGAGCATTGATATGGAGCTTACAAAAAATTCAATCATGCGATGTGGGTGTCGCTGGCATCCCTAATTGCCCTTGAGAAGGTGATGGTGAGACACTTCATACAACTGAGTGGCTTGCTAGACTATTTCAGAGGGTAGTTAAGAGTCAACCACATTGATGTGGGTCTGGAGCCCACCTGGGACTCACTTGCCGCGTCGGAGCTCTGAGTAGAGCGCTTGTTTTGGGAGTCTAGTATCGGGCATGCGGACGATATGGCTCGTCCATCGGAGCTGATCGAGCGTGGTCAGTGCTTCGATGCTGGGGATGTTGGCCTGAGCGACAACACTGACGTTGGTGCGCCGATCCTGCCAATGGATTTGCAGGATCTTGCGGAGGCAGCGTTGGTGGTACTTCTCCAGTGCTTTGGGGTGCCTGCTTTACATGGTCCACGTCTCTGACGTATATAGGAGGGCGGGTGTAACTACTCTGTCGACCATGAGCTTGGTGCCGGGTTTCAGGTCCTGGTCTTCAAACACTCTCTTCCTCAGGTGACCGAAGGCTGCGCTGGCCCACTGAAGGCGGTGGTGAAAAAGTGCAACATCCCCACCGACACCTGGGAATCCCTGGCCCAAAACCGTTCAAAGTGGAGGAGAAACATCCGGGAAGGCGCCGAACACCTTGAGTCTCTTCACCGGGGGCACGCGGAAGCCAAGCGCAAACAGCGGAAGGAGCGCACGACAACCCAAGCACCCCACCCAACTGTCCCTCAACCATCGTCTGCTCCCCCCGTGACAGAGACTGCCGGTCCCACATTGGACTCATCAGTCACCCGAGAACTCATATTAGTGTGGGAGCAAGTCATCCTCGACCCCGAGGGGCTGCCTAAGAAGAAGAAGAATAGGCCAGACTGGGTAAGGACAGCAGATTTTCTTCTTTCCCCGAAGGACATTACCAGTTGGGTTTTTACAACAATCCGATAGATTCATGGTCACCATTACTGACACTAGCTTTTTTAAAAAATTAACTGAATTTAAATTCCCCAGCTGCCATGGCAGGATTTGAACTCACGTCTCCAGATCATTAGTCCAGGCCTCTGGATTACTAGTCCAGTAACATGAAGAAAGAAAATAAAGACTTGCATTTATATCGCGCCTTTCATGACCACCGGACGTTTCAAAACGCTTTACAGCCAATGAAGTACTTTTGGAGTGTAGTCACTGTTGTAATGTGGGAAACGCGGCAGCCAATTTGTACACAGCAAGCTCCCACAAACAGCAATGTGATAATGACCAGATCAACTGTTTTTGTGATGTTGATTCAGGGATAAGTATTGGCCGCAGGACATAGAAACATAGAAAATAGGTGTAGGAGCAGGCCATTCGGCCCTTTGAGCCTGCACCACCATTCAATAAGATCATGGCTGATCATTCATCTCAGTACCCCTTTCCTGCTTTCTCTCCATACCCCTTGATCCCTTTAGCCGTCAGGGCCATATCTAACTCCCTCTTGAATATATCTAACGAACTGCCATCAACAACTCTCTGCGGTAGAGAATTCCAGGGGTTAACAAATCGCTGAGTGAAGAAGACACCGGGGATAACTCCCTTGCTCTACTTTGAAATAGTGCCGTGGGATCTTTTACGTCCATCTGAGTGAGCAGACGGGGCCTCGGTTTAACATCTCACCCGAATGTTACCGCACCCTGAGCTAGCTCTGATACGGGGCTGAAATGTCTATGAATTGTCGACATGGGAGGAGGGAAACAAGTTAAACTAGAAAATTTGGCACGAAGTAGAACACACCTTATCTAAGATTTAAAGAGGGCTGATCATCTGATAAAACCTTTTCTAATTTGTCAGTTATAAATGGCTTAGAAGGTAAAAAGGAAGGGGCTCAGACTGACCTTTGCTTTGTGTGATCTTCTTGGCATTAAATCGGGACAGGTTTGAGCGGTTGACATTCTCCAACACCTACTTCTTAGCTCCAATTAAGATCACAGAAGTTGCAGAAGAGAAGCTTATTGTAAGCTTGAGGGCACCTCACCTTTCCAATTTACCTGACCTGTTGACATTTCCGCTGGCTGTGGATCGGAGCTAACTCCTTCAGCTATCAGATACCTTTGGGAGGTGCTTTCTCACCTGCTGACAACACACTTGGTGATGTCGTGGCGTGTTTGTATTGTTGAGCCATTTTCTGATTAAATTTTGGCGGGTAGAATAAGGAGACACAGCTTCAAACTAGCAATAGGCCACTTTGGGACTGATATCAGGAATTTCTTCTTCAGGACAGAGAGTGATCAGTAAAGAAGGAGTCACGGAGGCAAACATTTTGGCATCATTTAAGAAACAATTAAATACTGCAATGACTTCAGGATGTTGTTGGTTGGATGAATTGACATGGGCCCAATGTGCATTGTCTTGCGAACATACCAACAAAAGTAACCAACCAGATCAACATTCATTTCATTGCTGTTTTGTGGGATCTTTCTGTGCAAAATGTCTGCTGTATTTTCCTACGCATCCGCGATTCAAAGTAATGCACTCTATTTGGATTGCTCTACGATCTGATACGGTGCTACATAAATGCAATGTCAGTGTCAGCTGTGGCTCAGTGGGTAGCACTCTTGTCTCCGAGTCAGAAGACTGTGGGTTCAAGTCCCACTCCAGGGACTTGTGCATAAAAAAAATCTAGGCTAACACTCTGGTACAGCACTGTTGGAGGTGCTGTCGTTTGGATGAGACGTTAAACCGAGGCCCCGTCTGCTCTCTCAGGTGAATGTAAAAGATCCCGTGGCACTTTTCGAAGAAGAGCAGAGGGGTTATCCCCGGTGTCCTGGTCAATATTTATCCCTCAATCAACATAACAAAAGCAGTTTATCTGGTTATTATCACAATGCTGTTTGCGGGAGCTTGCTGTGTGCAAATTGACTGCTGCATTTCCCACCTTACAACAGCGACTACACCTCCAAAAGTACTTCATTGGCTGTAAAGCGCTTTGAGATGTCTGGTGGTGTTGAAAGGCGCTATATAAATGCAATCTTTCTTTAAGGGAGGAAAAAAATCTTTGAAATAAATTACTGTGCTACAAAGTATACAGGAAATTTACTGCTGCAGCCTGTTAACTAAAGGCTACCCCTGACAGACGATACAGGAGCCTGGATTTTTTTTTCAACAGGACAGTCAGTGAGCAGGGTTCATTTTCCACTCTGCCTCTCCATTCCAGCCTCTTCAATAAACTCCCACAAGACTAGTGTATATATCTTGTTCTTTACAATGTCAGCAGACAAGGAACATAATAAATCACATGTTATTTATGAAGAGCACTCATTGTAACACTAACAGACATCTAGTCAGAATGCTGCTTTAGGTAAACAGTGGAATACTTATCATCGGCACACTGTGGGGTCGGGGATCATGTTCCTCACCTGGGGCCTTACAACGGAGGTATTTAAACTATCGTTATCATCTACAGGCCATTGTGGGATTTCATTTCAAGCATTCAGGAAAGAAGGCGTGACAGGCTGTCTTTATTAACGAGAGACAGGACCAGCCATAGATAAATCCAACTCAATCAGCACCGGAGCATTTTTTTCCACAACTTTCTCCGCACCTGGTGATTTTTCCAATATGGCTTCCCCAGCTCCCAGAAATTCAGAACGAGCTCAGAGCAATTCAGCGTTACCGGTGACATCGATCACCGGTGACAAAACTCGCTAAGGCGACTCATTCCCACAGTCACCCACAGCCAAGCATTTCAGAACGATTCTGTCAAATTTGACAAAATACTTGCCGACGACTTGAACCGTTACAAACCCACCTCTTCGACCAAGCTTTTGGTCACCTGTCCTAATACCGCATGTGGCTTGCTGTCAGATTTTGTTTTGATCATCGCTGCTGTGAATAGCCTTGGGACGTTCTACTACATTAAAGGCGCTGTGTCTAGCATTTAGAAGAATGAGAGGTGATCTCATTGAAACAGACAGAATTTTTACAGAGCTTGACAGGGTAGATGCAGGGACAATGTTTCCCTCTGGCTGAGAACCAGGGGTCACAGTCTCAGAATAAGGGGTCGGCTATTTAGGACTGAGATGAGGAGAGACTTCTTCACAGAGGGTGGTGAATCTTTGGAATTCTCTACCCCAGAGGGCTGTGGAGGCTCAGTCTTTGACTAGATTCAAGACAAGAGATCGATAGATTTTGGGATATTAATGGAATCAAGGGATATGGGAATTGGGTGGGAAAGTGGAGTTGAGGTAGAAGATCAGCCATGACCTTATTGAATGGCGGAGCAGGCTCGAGGGGCCGAATGGTTCATATGTCAATGCAAGCTGTCATGGTTCATTGCATTGTAGCTGGGCTCAGCAATGACAAGAACTGACGGAAAGATATTTATTGTTTCCCCTCCTCCTCATGCTGGAGGTCTAGCTCCACGGGCCCCGGGCACCTCCATCGAATGGCCATTCTTCGCACAAGCCTAGTCAGCGAGAGTCAGCAGGCCTTGGCGAGGGGATGGGTCATCTCAACCAAGCAAGATGTCATCCATGCCCAACATTCACACAGGCCAATTCCAGTAGAGGTCACAGCACTAGGAGCTCTGGTCGACATTTCTCTGATCCCAACCACTTGTGCTCGCTGACCTACTTTGGCTCAATTAAAAAAAAATTATCATCCTTGTTTTCAAATCCCTCCATGGCCTCACCCCTCCGTATCGCTGTAATCTCCTCCAGCCATACAACCTCCCTCACCCTGCCCCCGAGATCTCTGCCCTCCTCCAAATCTGGCCTCTTGCGCATCCTCGATTTTAATGGCTCCACCATTGCCGGCCATGCCTTCAGCTGCCAAAGCCCTAAGCTCTGGCGCTACATAAATCGCCGAATAATTTGCCGAATCCCCCACAACCTGGGGGGGGTCACCACTGACCAGAAACTAAACTGGACCAGTCACACAAATACTGTGGATACAAGAGCAGGTCAGAGGCTGGGTATTCTGTGGCAACTGTCTCACCTCCTGACTCCCCAAAGCCTTTCTACCATCTACAAGTCACAAGTCAGGAGTGCGATGGAATACTCCCCACTTGCCTGGATGAGTACGACTCCAACAACACTCAAGAATCTCGACACCATCCAGGACAAAGCAGCCCGCTTGATTGGCACCACCTTCAACATTCACTCCCTCCACCACCAGCGCACCGTGGCTGCAGTGTGTACCATCTACAAGATGCACTGCAGCAACTCGCCAAGGCTTCTTCGGCAGCACCTCCCAAACCCGCGACCTCTACCACCTAGAAGGACAAAGGTAGCAGGCGCATGGGAACACCATCACCTCCAAGTCACACACCACCCTGACTTGGAAATATATCGGTCGTTCCTTCATCGTCACTGGGTCAAAATCCTGGATCTCCCTCCCTAACAGCACCATGGGAGCACCTTCACCACACGGACTGCAGCGGTTCAAGATGACGGCTCGCCACCACCTTCTCACGGGGCAATCAGGGACGGGCAATAAATGCTGGCATTAGCAGCGACGCCCACATCCCAGGAACGAATAAAAAAAATGCACGTTGTTGTAACACCACAATCCGTAACCGCCAGTGATCAGCTGACTCCTAACGGACTGTGGATTAAACCCGGGACTGACGGGCTCTCTGCGGCTCTGTTCCATATCGGAATTTTCCCAGATTTTTTTCCCCCAATTGGCCTGGGTTTTTAGCCACTCCCAGGGGATCGCATGGCTCCGGCTGGGGGTGGAGTGTAGAATATTGCGGTGCAGGGGATGTCGCAGTTGTGTGGGGTGAACTGTTTGGGCTGGGCGCTCTTTACCTTTCCGTCATTGTTCACAGGTTTATATGTAACCTTCGGGGCTGCTGACCGAGGACTGTGCGGCTCTTTGTCGGCCGGTGCGGACACGATGGACCGAAATGGCCTCCTTCTGCGCTGTAGATTTCTATGTTTCTACTTGCCATTTGAGGAGGCTGGCGGAAAGATTCTTAAGAACGCATCATTTGGCAGCCGACCATGAGCAGCTAATAAAGCAACGATTTACATCTAAAGCCAAGTGGGAGGATAATGGAGCAGTTGTTTGCCTCAGTGGAGAGCAATAAACTAAAACACAACATCTTAACCTTGGCAAAGTGTCTTCAGAAAACCAACGAGGCTTTGGGCTTCAGAGGTTAATGGAATTTAGTTTCTGGAGGGAGGGCAAATATTTTTCTTTCTTGTGGTCTTGTTCCAACGGAACGCTCACGGAAACCAAATAAGATGTAATTTCCCAACTTTAGCATGACTTGAATGCTAATCCCTATATTTAATGTTCGGCCTTTTAAGGATCCGTCATGTCCAGGACAAAGAATTTTATTACATCAACAGCTTCTGGCTGGCTGCCATCCTTTTTTAACTTGTTTTTAGCATCTTGCCATTTTGATGTCCAGACTGTGCCTCAACAAAGTGTTTTTCTTTTTCTTTTGATTTGCTTACAGAGCGTGTGATTTTTTTTTTACCAATAATAGCTTTGGGGGAGAAATTCGGGTCCTTTGCGCCTCCTATCAGCCCCCGAGGGTGGACCTCGCGCCCGCGCGCTGCCCCGCTGACGGCGCCCGCTAAATTTGGCGGGGGTTTAGCGGCGGTGCGCCCCGATTTCCTGCGCCTGGAGAGCGTGACCCCATCGCCGTGCGCGGTGCCCGCTGAGCGCCCCGGACCCTAAATTGGGTTTCGCCCCCTGAAGTTGCGCTGAGCGGTGACGGCATCAGTTTCAGGGGGCGCGTAACGGGCGGGCGGCCGCTCGCGGGGGCGAAGGTTAAAGGGGAGGTGGCCGGCCGCTCGTTGCCGCTTTGCATGTAGGGGGTCGGTGCCGCGATCGCTCAGCCCGGTGCTCTGCTGATCACGCAGCACCCCTGCTCCGCGGGTGGTCCAGGAAGGACCCTTTAATTAATGCAGTGTGTGTGGCTTGGGCCCTTACCTTTAATTCAGGGAAGCGCTCCTCCTACGTGGCAGCGCTACGCGGCCCAGTGCGTAGCGCTGCTGAGCCGTGCGCCCCGCTCCCGCCCCAGGAAGAAAGGGGAGCGTTTAGTTTAGCACTCCACTTCCTTTCGGAGGGGGTGACCCCAATCTCTCGCGAGAGATGAGCCTTCTGCTCCTGGCGCAAAGTCTGGCACTAGTGTTACCGCCCCCACACGGGGAGCACCAAAATTTCTCGGCCTTTCTCTTTGACAACTGCAAGGTAGCCATTTTTCAATTGGGAGGCTAAGCATGCAGGTACAGCAGGCGATGAAGAAGGCAAATGGTATGTTGGCCTTCATAGCTAGGGGATTTGAGCATAGGAGCAGGGAGGTCTTACTGCAGTTGTACAGGGCCTTGGTGAGGCCTCACCCGGAATATTGTGTTCAGTTTTGGTCTCCTAATCTGAGGAAGGACGTTCTTGCTATTGAGGGAGTGCAGCGAAGGTTCACCAGACTGATTCCAGGGATGGCTGGACTGACATATGAGGAGAGACTGGATCAACTGGGCCTGTATTCACTGAAGTTTGGAAGAATGAGAGGGAATCTCATAGAAACATAAAATTCTGACGGGACTGGACAGTTTAGATGCAAGAAGAATGTTCCCGATGTTGGCGAAGTCCAGAACCAGGGGACACAGTCTAAGGATAAGGGGTAAGCCATTTAGGACTGAGATGAGGAGAAACTTCTTCACTCAGAGAGTTGTTAAGCTGTGGAATTCCCTATCGCAGAGAGTTGTTGATGCCAGGTCATTGGATATATTCAAGAGGGAGTTAGATATGGCCCTTCTGGATAAAGGTATCAAGGGGTATGGAGAGAAAGTAGGAAAGGGGTACTGAGGTGAATGATCAGCCATGATCTTATTGAATGGTGGTGCAGGCTCGAAGGGCCGAATGGCTTATTTCTGCACCTATTTTCTATGTATGTTTCTATGTTTCTATGACTAGGATTGCAAACCCTCCAGGAATGAAAGATTGGTCTCCCGGATATTAGACCCAAGTTTGCCTCCCTGCTTAGAAGGGCGCACCTCAAAAACCGCTCCCTGTTGCTGGAACGTTGCAGGCCCTTGGCATAGCGCAGCAGAAGGAATGGGGAGCGGAGCCAGGTCCCGGCGCTGAAAACAGTGCCAGGACCTCTGCACATACGCGTTGGAGTGTGCACGCATGTGCAGCAGCTCCTCGCCCCCGAATCTCTGCAGGCTGTGTGGCTGGGACCCGAAGCACGCTGCCCCAGCCCTGGCCGAATGGGCTCCCCGCCATTTGATCAAGACTGCTGTGGCTGTGCGCAAGCATTTGGAGAGGAACAGGAAGGATAAAGATGCCAAGTTCCATTTGATTCTTATTGAGAGCAGAATCCACAGGCCGGCTCGTTATTACAAGTCCAACAGGGTATTTCCACCTAACTGGAAGTATGAATCCTCCACAGCTTTAGCATTTGTAGCCTAAGAAGTTTCTTCATTGGTTTATTGGATCTAAAAAAAATAAAATGCGCCTCTTCTCCCCCCCCCACCTCCTCGCCCCCTCTCCCCACCTCCTCTCCCCCCCAATGCCGCGTTGAGCCTAGCCTCCCGGTGTGCGTCTACCGCCCCTAGCCCTGGCCGAATGGGCTCCCTCATCGACAGCCGCTGCCTTCCCGTCACATAAAGGTAGGACTTCTATTTTTTATTTGTTATTGATTGATTGATTGCTTATTACTTTGGTCTTGGTGCTTTAGGTGCAGGGTTCCTTCTATTTTTTATTTGTTAATTAATTGCTTATTACTTTTTGTACTTTGTTTAGTGCTTTGTAAGTCTTAGTGCTAGGTGCAGGTCCTCTCAGCTTCCTTGTATTTTTTATTTGTTATTAAATGCCTATTTTTGTGCTTTGTTTAGTGCTTAGTGCTTTAAATGTATTTATGCTTCTTTAATGTTGTTGTGAAGGTGTTTAGTGCTTTGCAAAATCCTCTCACTTCCCTTCCACACTGCTCCCCCACCCCACCCACCCCGCCTATCTCTGGCTACCTGCGCTGATTTCTTAATTCACCGCAAGGTTTTTCTGAGCGTACAAAAGTGGCCACATACGCTGGCCTACGTTAGTTTGGAGTAATGTTTAGCTGGTTAAACTTGCTTAAATGGCCAAAACGTAAGTGGCCAGTAACGTCCCCTTTTGAAAAAAAAACTTAACTAAAAAAAAATCTAACTAGCTCATTTACACTGGAGCAAATTAAATGGGGAGAATTGTGATTTCTAAGAAAATCTAGTTGCTCCAAAAAAAAACGGAGCAACTCTTGGGGAAACTTGGGCCCATTGCTACCAGCAACTCCGGGAGAAAAACCATAGGGGCAGTAAAAAAAAAGTGTCTTTTTTATTTTTGTTTATTCATTACAAATAATTATATTATTGCATCCTGTTAGTGTAAAGCACGGACTGAGGGTCCAATCACTTCTCAGCACAGGGTGTTGAAGCCTGAGGGTGGTTCTTGTCCAAACCACTGCTGAAGAAGAAGTTAGTAACAGTGAGTTTCGATATAGTTAAATAAAATAAGGTTGCCATTTATTTATAGCATGCAGAAATCAAGCACAGACAGCGGAAGGAGTGTACGGCAAACCAGACTCCCCACCCACCCTTTCCTTCAACCACTTTCTGTCCCACCTGTGACAGAGACTGTAATTCCCGTATTGGACTGTTCAGTCACCTGAGAACTCACTTTTAGAGTGGGAGCAAGTCTTCCTCGATTTCGAGGGACTGTCTATGATGATGATGAGGCCCGGATTTTGCATTCAGTGCCAAATGAACGGTGCTCACCGTTCATTACCCTTGCCCATACGCTGCGATTTGCAGTAATCAGACCTACAAAACAGCACGGCGCTCTCTACAGGGGATCTGGGACCTGTGTGAGCAGGTCATGAACAACAGCATGTCTCCTCAACCAATCAGATTGAAGAAGCTTTACTGAGGCACACAGTCTAAACCAGGGAGTGTAAGTTAGAATATATAATTCAATGTAAAACCATGTAAAGAAAGCAAAATAAAGTGAGCGAAAGAAAATGGGATTAAGAGAGATAAAATAGATAGAAAGATAATGTAAAAAAAAATTAATTTAAATTTTATAAAATCTCCAACAATAAAAAAAAATGTTAGTGTTAAAAGTTCACTTACATTAGAATAGACATGTCCTAACTTTTCCTGGCCTGTTTAGTGGGTATCTAATGGGTAAGTACAGCAACTTCACGCCTCAACTGAATGCAAAGTGTACACGTGTACACAAGAACATAAGAAACAGGAGCAAGAGTCGGCCATTTGGTCCCTCGAGCCTGCTCCGCCATTCAATAAGATCACGGCTGATCGAATCTTGGCCTCAACTCCACTTCCCTGCCCACTCCCCACAACGCTCGACTCCCTTATCATTCAAAAATCTGTCTATCTCCACCTTAAATACATTCAGTGACACTGCCTCCATAGCTCCCTGGGGTAGAGAATTCCAAAGATTCACGACCCTCTGAGTGAAGAAATTCCACCTCATCTCAGTTTTAAATGGGCAATCCCTTATTCTGAAACTATGACCCCTAGTTCTAGATTCAGGAAGGCCAATGGAATCTTGGCCTTTATTGTAATGGGGATGGAGTATAAAAGCAGGGAAGTCCTGCTACAGTTATACAGGGTATTGGTGAGGCCACACCTGGAATACTGCGTGCAGTTTTGGTTTCCATATTTAAGAAAGGACATACTTGCTTTGGAGGTAGTTCAGAGAAGGTTCACTAGGTTGATTCCAGGGATGAGAGGGTTGACTTGTGAGGAAAGGTTGAGTAGGTTGGGCCTCTACTCATTGGAATTCAGAAGAATGAGAGGTGATCTTATCGAAATGTGTAAGATTATGCGGGGGCTTGACAAGGTGGATGCAGAGAGGATGTTTCCACTGATAGGGGAGACTAGAACTAGAGGGCATAATCTTAGAATAAGGGGCCACCCATTTAAAACTGAGATGAGGAGGAATTTCTTCTCTTAGAGGGTTGTAAATCTGTGGAATTCGCTGCCTCAGAGAGTGTGGAAGCTGGGGCATTGAATAAATTTAAGACAGAGATAGACAGTTTCTTAACCGATATGGGGATAAGGGGTTATTGGGAGCGGGCAGGAAAGTGGAGCTGAGTCCATGATCAGATCAGCCATGATCGTATTAAATGGCGGAGCAGGCTCGAGGGGCTAAATGGCCTACTCCTGCTCCTATTTCTTACGTTCTTATGTAGATTCCCCCACGAGGGGAAACATCCTCTCTGCATCTATCTTGACAAGCACCCGAAGAATCCTATATTTTTCAATAAGATCACCTCTGATTCTTCTAAACTCCAATGAGTATCGGCCCAACCTGCTCAACTTTTCGTGGAGCGAAGTTTGTGGAGGTGCGGGGCAGCTCGAACAGCAGCTTCCCGAGCTTCGTGTTTAACTGCGTATGTGCAGGTGCCGGAAGTTTCTGTCCGATTTTCTCCTTAATTACTGTGAGCGCTGATAGCCCCACCATTATTCTTACTGCAAAATGCGGGCCATCGTGCCTTAGTAAGTCTCTCAGAAACATTTCAAAGCACGGCGCAGACAATGAAGAACAGTGACTGTTGTTATGTGAGCAGACAGCTGCAGGTTGTAGTATTTTGCTGCTTGGGTATTTTTACAGTCTCCCTTCTGTTAGCCCAAGCCTCAATTCAACGGCGTATATCTGATGTTATGCACGGAATGCCACAATGAGATGATGGTTGGAGAATGACTACGTGGAAAGAGGGACGCTGCAATGAGAATTAACAACCATTTTGCTAAGTCTGGCTTGTGCTACGATCATAAATTCTACAAAAACTGCAGAAGACAATGTTTGTACCATAATCCATTTAATCACTCAGCAATCTAACTCGGAAAAAAAAACACTATGTGCTTTGTACACGCCTGGAGGATATTGATGCTGTTGAGTGGCCTTTGGGACTGGTTTGAGTCTGAGGATTGTCAGTTATATAATTGTCCAACTTTGCTTTGCACTAAATGTTCAAAACTAGGGGCCATAAATATAAGTCACTAATAAAACCAATTAGGGATTCAAAAGAAAAATCTGTCGAGAGTGGTGAGAATGTGGAACTTGTTACCACATGGAGTGGTTGAGATGAATAGTATAGATGCATTTAAGGGGAAGCTAGGTAAGTACATGAGGGAGAAAGGAATAGAGGGTTATGCTGATAGGGTGAGATGAAGTAGGGCACTTGTGCGCAACATAATTACTGGCACGGACCAGTCGGGCTGAATGGTTTGTTTCTGTGCTGTACATTATATCTAATTCAGCATTTTATATTCAAAGGTTGCGTTTGGACCAAGAGAGAGTGAACACTGGATTGAAAGTTCTGCACAGTAGACTAAACATCATCATCATAGGCAGTCCCTCGAAATCGAGGAAGATTTGTTTCCACTCCAAAAGTGAGTTCTCAGGTGACTGTACAGTCCAATACTGGAATTACAGTCTCTGTCACAGGTGGGACAGACAGTCGTTGAGGGAAAGGGTGGGTGGGGAGTCTGGTTTGCCGCACGCTCCTTCCGCTGCCTGCGCTTGCTTTCGGCACGCTCTCGGCAACGAGACTCGAGGTGCTCAGCGCCCTCCCGGATGCTCTTCCTCCACTTAGGGCGGTCTTTGGCCAGGGATTCCCAGGTGTCGGTGGGGATACTGCACTTTATCAAGGAGGCTTTGAGGGTGTCCTTGAAACGGTTCCCTGTCTACCTGGGGCTCGCTTGTTGTGTAGGAGTTCACAGTGGAGTGCTTGCTTTGGGAGTCTTGTGTCTGCACAGTAGACTAAATAATGGATCAAGAGGCCAACGCAGTAGAGTGGACACTGGTTCATAAAGTGCATACCGTGGGAATGAATAGTAGGTCAAAAGGTCCAGGCAGCGCGGGTGAGCATTGGGTTAAACCGTCTACACAGTGTGATGGAACATTCATTCAAAAGATCTACACAGTGGGAGTGAACATTGGCTCATGAGGTCCACACAGTGGGAATAAATACTGGATTAAAAGGTGGAAATGGAACAATAGGTCAAGAGACATCCACAGTGACAGTAAATATTGGTTTGAGTGGTAGTTAACAGGAAGTGCCGGGGTACAATGGGAAATCCATGCTTTGGATCAATTACATTTTTCCATCGGAAAAGAACTCTACAAACAGATTCCGTTTCTGTAACTGTGATTGTAGGTTCAGTTGCTCGCAGAGGCATCAGCTCAGAGTCTGTGAACTGCATGGATCAGGGGCTCACTGGTTCAATCTCTGGCTGGTGCTCAGCTAGCTGGTCTCAAGCCGAAGCAACATTAGGAGGAGAGTAAAACAGCCAGGGAAATCTGGTCCTGATCACTAGCTAGTGACCCCCCCCCACTCTGTTGGCAGTGTGCAAGCGTAGATGTGCAATGAAGCCGCAAGCAAGCTCGGCTCTGCCGGCCTGCCTCGTCTGATAGCTCCCCGAACCTTCGTAGTAGCAGCTCATATATGGACAATGGGCACTGGTATTGCAGTAAGCACCTCACAGCCCCAAAACCTCTACCATCATCTCGAAGTTCCCCTCCAGGTCACAAACCATTCCTAACCGGGACATAGATCGCTGCCTCTTCATTGTTACTGGGTCCAAATCCTGTAATTCCCTACCTGGCACCCTCAACAACAACAACTTGTATTTATATAACGCCTTTAACATAGTAAAACGTCCCAAGATGCTTCCCTCAGCACAAGGACTGCGGTGGTTTGAAGACAAGGCCCACGAGTACCTTCCCTCAGCACAAGGACTGCGGTGGTTTGAAGACAAGGCCCACGAGTACCTTCCCTCAGCACAAGGACTGCGGTGGTTTGAAGACAAGGCCCACGAGTACCTTCCCTCAGCACAAGGACTGCGGTGGTTTGAAGACAAGGCCCACGAGTACCTTCCCTCGGCACAAGGATGGCAATGGTTTGAAGACAAGTCCCAGCAGTACCTTCTCAGGCCAACTGGAGATGGGTAATAAATGCAAACTTCAGGCACATCCCAATAATGTGGGTTTTTTAACATAAGGGAGTTAATGGCTACAGGAGAGAAGGGGACGGGAGAATTTTGCCGATTAGGAAAACGGAGGAGACAGCCTTTTCTTCTGCTCTCCCCACCAGAGCCGAGATTGACCGGGAGTTTCCAGCAATTGAAGATTAATCTCCAGGACACTGCTGCCAGCAACTCCGGAAGAAAAATCATAGAGACATTAAACACAATGTTATTTTCCTTTTCTTCAAACACTTTCATTTATTCATCATAAAAATATTGGAGAGTGGGAGAAAATGCTGTTTAAAAGATTAATCTAATTGGTAACAAATAGACTATTCCCATTGGTCTGGAGGATGGACTACTGGCGGGAGGTCATGTGTCAAAACTTCCAGAAATACAGCCAACCAATGTTGGCAACCCAACTCCCCACTGGCCATGACTCAGTGGGCAGCACCCTCACCTCTGAGTCAGAAGGTTGTGGGTTCAAGTCCCACTCCAGGAACTTGAGCATAAAAATCTGGGCTGACACTCCCAGTGCAGTGCTGAGGGAGTGCTGCACTGTCAGAGGTGCCGTCTTTCGGGTAAGACGTTAAACCCGAGGCCCCGTCTGCTCTCTCAGGTGGATGTAAAAGATCCCACGGCACTATTTCGAAGAAGAGCAGGGGAGTTATCCCCGTTATTCTGGCCACTATTTGTCTCTCAATCATCATCACTGAACCAGATTATCTGGTCATTATCACATTGCTGTTTGTGGGAGCTTGCTATGCACAAATTGGCTGCTGTGTTTCCCACATTACAACAGTGACTACACTCCAAAAAGTACTTCATTGGCTGTAAAGCGCTTTGAGATGTCCTGAGGTCGTGAAAGGTGCTATATAAATGCAAGTCTTTCTTTCTTTTTGATAACTCACTTTCACAAAATGCTCGTCTTAGCGAACAAAATGGAGACGGTCAACTGAAGTAACGCGGTGAAGGAATTCAAGCAATGGGCTATATTCCGCGACCTTCCGACGGGCTGGGTAGGCCCCAGCCCTGCTCAAGCACTCAGAGATGTGAGCAACACAGCTTGCACAACAGAAGATACTGAAATCTGAGCTCTTCCCTGCGTCTGCGTACTGAACGCTGACACCGGCCACACTGGCCGGGAAGGTCCCAGTTACTTAACCTCTCTGAGTTGGATACGCGGTGGGAGGGCAGTTGGTCTTCGCACCCCTTGGCCAGGGAAAGGAGAAAATCAGCCGCAGTCCCCGTTATTGGGAATCCACTGGAAAGTGTACACGTAGATATTGGGAAAGTACTGGCTTGTACCTGATGCAGTTGACAGTCGATAAGCCTGTCAGATGTGAGTTTCTCTTCTGTATTACAATTCAGTATCCAGTGCTAGGGACTAGTGCATCAGCTCCTTTTACAGAGATTGAGAATTGAGTAAGGACCTCTGTCTGTAGCTGTAGTGTTTTTACAATGGAGTGTGTGTGTTTCTGTGTGAGTGTGTGTGTGTTTGTGTGAGTGTGCGTTTTTGTGTCTGTGTCTGTGTGTCTTTGTATGTGTGTGTGTGTGTGTGTGTGTGTCTCTTTGTGTCTGTGTGTGTGCGTGCATGTGCGTGTGTGGTCTCTGTGTCTGTCTGTGTGCGTGTGTGTGCGAGTGTGTGTTTTTGTGTCTGTGTATCTTTGTCTGTGCATTTTTGTGTCTGTGTGTGTGTGTCTTTGCCTGTGCATTTTTGTGTCTGTGTGTGTGTTTTTGTGTGTGTGTGTGCGTCTGCCTGTGTGCATGTGTGTGTGTGTGTGTGTGTGTGTGTGTGTGTGTCCTCCCCTCCCCAACTGATGGTGCTGCCTCATGTTGTGGAACAGCCACCCACCCCCCCCCACTCCCCCACCCCGCATGCACCAGGGACCATCCTGCACCTTGCCCAAGTGGCTATTCTTCATCTGTAAGCCTCAACGGTAAGTGTTGGCAGGATACTGAGCCACAGTGAGCAGCATAGCTCAGTCTGGTCTTGGCAACCCCCTCCCACAACTCCACTCGCATTCTCTGCACCAGTTGTTGCTGGATAACTGGGAGCACTGGGAACCCTTGCTGCTTCACCATCCCTTTCCGGAACAGGAGCACTTTAGAGACAAGAGAGTACGTTTTGAAGTGTCGTGATGTAGGAAACGCGGCAGCCAATTTGCACCGTGCAAGCTCCCACAAACAGCAATGTGGTAATGGCCAGATGATCTGCTTTAGAGATGCGGTGGGATCTTTTATGTTCATCCTGAGAGAGCTCGGTTTAACGACTCATCTGAAAGACAGATTGTGAAGAATATAGCAAGAACCTCTGCCTGTAGCCGTAGTGTTTTAGTGCAGTAACAGGAGCACAAGGTCAATTCAAGCAGTCCCACAGGGGCCTTGGCGAGCTCAACTCAGCCTTCTTCGAAAGTGACGATTATTATACCAGAATGTGCTTTGAATTTTATTCCACGAGTTGTTCAGACTGAAATCTACAATTCAAATGTCTGTTTTTTTTTTACACCATCGCCATAGCAGCAAGTGCTTGCCCTCGTGAATGCAAGATTACCACTATAAGATTCTGATGTGATACTGTACTGCTGTTGTAGTATGTTTGACAGGCCCGGACTCCTCACTTTAATTATCAGGCCTCTTTGAGTGTTATGACAATACTTACATTTTTAGCTGATAGCTGTTACTGTAACTAATGGCATAAATGGCAACATCTGAAACATAATGTACATGTCTAGATTTGATTAAGCGCACAAAGACAGAGCCACAGACATAAAGATTGCCTTTAGGCAATTAAGCCAACATTGAGATGAAGTTGGGAACTTTGCTGAACGATGGTAAGTGCTTCAAATAAGGAATATTTACATTCAGTCACACCTCACAGTGTTGCTACTCCATGTTATAGCCGTTCCACAAGATGACCTGATGTGATTTCCCCCTCTGTCTCTTTTCGCTCTGAATTGGTCCTGTTTATCCTCTGGGACAGGTTTAGAAGCGCGGGGGGGGGGGTGGGAGCGGGGGCGGCGGGGGGCAGGGGTCATGCTAGGCGTGCAGCATGGAGGCCCCTACCTGCGAGAAACCACCAGCCTCAGGTCGGGGCCAGAAAAGGAGCGGAGGTGCGGTGGCCGGGGAACAGCGTGGAGGCCACTTCAGGGAACAGCCCGAGCTGGTGCAGGAGGGCGACGACTTGGGGAAGGGCGACTGGTTTGGACGTCACCGTAATCCAGGTCGCTGATTGGAGCGCGGGCAGGTACAGCAGGTGCGGCGAGGTCGGGGCAAAGGAGCGGCGGGAGATTGTAGAGCGACGTGATCGGGGCCCGGGAGAGGCGAGGGCCCAGGGGCAGCACGGGCCCAGCCCACACTGCGATATCTGTGCGCACGAGGTCTGTGCAGCAGAGCAGGTCTCCAGTCGTCCTGGTTAACCCTTGCCACTGGACCAAGACCTAGCTCTGTCAAGCCCGTGTGGTGGCTGGTGGCAACGGCCACCCCACGTTAAAAAAATCCACGCACAGGCATCTTCCACCCTTCAGGATGTGGTTCGGGATCTGGAATATTAGGTCCATCATTGAAACACCTGTGAACTCATCCCTTTTTGGTGTGGAAGCAAGTCATCCTCGATACGAGGGACTGCCTAAGAAGAAGGGTTGCCAGCCCTTCAGGAATAAAAGATGAATCAGTGTCAGCTGTGGCTCAGTGGGTAGCACCCTCGCTTTGGAGTCAGCAGGTTGTGGGTTCGAGTCCCACTCCAGGGACTTGAGCACAACAAATCTAGACTGACACTCCAGTGCAGTGCTGAGGGAGTGCTCACTGTCGGAGGTTCCGTCTTTCGTTGAGATGTTAAACTGAGATCCCGTCTGCCCTCTCATGTGAACGTAGAAGATCCCTTGGCACTATTTCAAAGAAGAGCTGGGGAGTTATCCCCGGTATCCTGCCTATTATGTATGTAACTATATAATACTTGCCACCAGAGGGTGCAACTGTTGGAGTCCTAATGGTCACCTGCACACATGTGCAGGGCCAATATAAAAGGTTGGCTGCCATGTTGTTTAGGCACTCTGGAGATGTAATAAAGAAGACTACGGTCACACTAAGTTTAGCTCACAGTACTCAGCCTCGTGGAGTTCTTCGATACACAACACTGCCCAATATTTATCCCTCAATCGAAAAAACAGATGATCTGGTCATTATCACACATTGCTGTTTGTGGGAGCTTGCTGTGCACAAATTGGCTGCTACGTTTCCCACATTACAACAGTGACTGCACTCCAAAAGTACTTCATTGGCTACAAAGCGCTTTGAGACGTCCGGTCATGAAGGGCGCTATATAAATACAAGTCCTTCTTTCTTTCCCAGACATTGCTGCGAGCAACTCCGGGTGAAAAGTCATCAGCGAGGCTACCTGTTCCTCGCGTTAATTTGGAAAATGAGAAAGAAAGAGAGAGAAAATGTGTTTAGGTACAAATTTCATAAGCGAAGTTCATTTTTAAATTTTTAAACAGAAAGTAATTTCTTTCCATCATTATTGCCTTTCCACAAATTAATTGGCAAAGTTAGAGAAGAATTTAGTCTTCCAGATGAACCATTGATAATGATCCACTGGAAAAGGGCCAACAGGCTGTGGAGATTAAAATGGGGGAAATGTCAGCTGTAGCCCCCCACTTGTTCCCCCCTCCCCCACACCCCCTACCACCTTCCCTACATCCCCCACCCGTTCCCCCTCCCCCACATCCCTTCCCCATTACCCCTCCCCCACACCCCCTTTCCTGTTCCTCCCCATTTCTCCCCTCCCAATTCCCCCTCCCCCACAAAACCTTCCCCCTCCCCCACCCCCTTTCCTGTTCCTCCCCATTTCTCCCCCCTCCCTCGTACACCACCTCCCCTCCCCATTTCCCCCTCTCCCACACACTCTTCCCCGTTACTCCTCACCCCCCCCACACCCTCTTCCTCCCCTTTTCTCACCTCCTCCGTACAACCCCTCCCTGTTTCCCCATCCCCCACACCCCCTTCTCCATTCCTCGCCTCCTCCATACACCCCTCCCCCACTCCCGTCCCCCCATCCGCACTCAACCCTCCCCCTCACCCCCTTCCCTGTCGACTAATCACCCCTTCCCCCCTCATTCCATTCAACACTCGTCCCCTCCAAACTCGCACCTTCTCCCACCCCCACTTCCCCTCGCTCCCTCCCCAACTCACCCCCTTCCCTCCACTTCCCTTCTCCCCTCAGTCGGTGGATAAAAGTGATTGAAGAATTGGATCATTCTCCCAGGCCCAATGGGTTGAGGGGTGGGGGAACACAGGGAAAAGAGGCTGTGTAACGCAGGAACAGTCTGAAACGCTCTCGCAGCATTTGACAAACTAGTTAAAAATATTAATCAACAGAGAGCTTTCAATTAATTTAAGCCCTTTGGTTTCATGACAACCACAAACAAATTCTAATATTAACCACACCAACAGGTTCTTTTAATGATGGAATCGGTTTAAGACCCAGTCAAACCAGTGTTTGAGACATTCCTAGATTACTAATAAGGAGAAAGTAGACAATCAATAGTAATTATTACCAGCATATCTGGAAAATTGAATGAACACATGGATTCACGCAGTTTAATTGTTTTATTTGATCAAACTATCAGCCTGCAAGCAGGAGAGTCTGTTATATTTTTATTTAGTTTGATTCTCGAGATGCATTTGTTGTTTAACAATGCTGTTACCTACCTGCGACTAGATTCAAAGGGCACACAGTGATGGTGCAGTCCCATATACAATACCTTGTCTCATTCTACATAAACAAAGACTAGAAAATACGTCGCAAATAGAAACATCCCCTGCTGAAATGAGTACAAATCGCAGAAATTTACAGCACAAAAGGAGGCCATAGATCTTTAAATATAAATATATTAAATATATCTATTATATATCTATTTTAATTAGATTTTAAAACATTTTTAAATAGATTTTTCCCGTGAACTAAAAGCTTTTGAAACCTGAGCCGTTACAATCTAATCTTGATATTCAGATAACTGCTCTGAATCCATGCGTTCTGTTCCTGAGATTTAGGACTTCTCAGGAGGATTGTTCATAGAATGAAGGAAATTTATAGCACAGGAGGCCATTCGGCCCATCGTGTCCGTGCCATCCGAGAAAGAGCTAACCAGCCGAATCCCACTTTCCGACTCTTGGTCCGTAGCCCTGCAGATTACGGCACTACAAGTGCACATCCAAGTATTTTGTAAATGTGGTGAGGGTTTTCTGCCTCTACCACCCTTTCAGGCAGTGAGTTCCAGACCCCCACCACCCTCTCGGTGAAAGAAGTTCTCCTCAACTTCCCTCGAATCTTTTTACCAATTACTTTAAATCCATGCCCTCTGGTTATTGACCTCTTTGCTAAGGGAGATAGGTCTTTCTATGTATCTCCATTTTGTCTTCTTTCTGTCTGTCCTCCTCTCTCCGTCTCTCGCGCTGTGGTATAGCTCCGCATGCACAAGTGGTCCTTCGGTATCCCGCTCAAATGGCCATTGCTCATTGTGTGTGCCTAGATGTTTTGGGAAGGGTATTCGACCATGGGATGGGGCAGGGGCAATATCGCAACCCAGCACAAGCCGTGCACTTACCCAACATCCACACAAAATGGGCCCTCCGGCAGTGTCCACAGGGTAGCACTTGGAAGTGGGAACCCTGGGTTGTCCTGTTTGCCCACTCCACCCGCCTCCCCCCCACACCCTGCTCGCCCACCCTCCCACACACAGTGCAATAACCTGCCAGCACTCAGTCCATACACGCAGGTGAAGAAAGGCCACTGGAAGTACCAGTGGATGGTTAACAGCCATGGTCCAATACTATTTACGAAAGGATATATTTGCTTTGGAGGCAGTTCAGAGAAGGTTCACCAGGTTGATTCTGGAGATGAGGGTGTTGATTTATGAGGAAAGGTTGAGTAGGTTGGGCCTCTACTTATTGGAATTCAGAAAAATGAGAGGTGATCTTATCGAAACGTATAAGATTATGAGGGGGCTTGACAAGGTGGATGCAGAGAGGATGTTTCCACTGATGGGGGAGACTAGAACGAGAGGGCATGATCTTAGAATAAGGGGCCATCCATTTAAAACAGAGATGAGGAGAATTTTTTTCTCTCAGAGGGTTGTGAATCTGTGGAATTCACTGCCTCAGAGAGCTGTGGAAGCTGGGACATGGAATAAATTTCAGACAGAGATAGATAGTTTCTTAACCGATAAGGGGATAAGGGGTTTTGGGGAGCAGGCAGGAAAGTGGACCGGAGTCCATGATCGGATCAGCCAAGATCTTATTAAATGGTAGAGCAGGCGCGAGGGGCCGTATGGCCTATTCCTGTTCCTATTTCTTATGTTCTTATGTAGAGGACTCAGTGCCTTGACACAGGGAGAAAAGGGGTCGGGAAAATATCATCAGAAACTGACTTCAAATCAATGATCCTTTTTCGAATACTTCTCAAAGATAGGTACAGATAAGGAAGGCCATTTAGCCTATCTCGCTTAACGTTTCATTGGAGCCCATGGCCCTCCTATCATAGCATCTAGACGCCTCTTAAATGACTCCAGCATTTTTGCCTCCACTACCCTCCCTGGAGAGCGTTGTGGGTCTGAATCACTCTTTGCGGGCAGAAGTGCTCCCTGCCCTCCAGTAACCTGCCCAGTTTATACCACTTGTCCCACTGCCCAGGAGCGCCGTAGCTCCACCTCCGCAACGCGGCGCGTTTTAGGGGTGTACTCACATATATAGTAATACTCGTTTCCGGGTCGGAACTCAAAGCCCAGAGAGAACGGTGTGAAGAGCTGGAATTTCTCGGAGAACTTCAGCGGTCCGTTTGGTGTGCGCGGTCGGTTGCATTCCCAGCGTTTGAAGCCATTGTTCTTGTGGTCGCAGCTTCTGTAGCCGTCAAAATTCACCATGTAAAGAATGTAGCTCTCCGTCCTCTCCTCCGGCACGGAATCAGCATAGTGGGGGCAGTAGATGTCGAGGTAGTCATTGATGCAGACGTCGACCGTATAGTCCCCTCTGTGAAACCTAAAATTTTTAGAAAAGACAATTCAGTGACTGGAATGAATTGAACGAAAAGTTGCAGAATTCTCAAAACATCGTTGCTAGGATCAAGTCTTTCACACCTGCCATCAGACACGAATCTCGACCTATGGTGTCAGCTGTGGCTCAGTGGGTACAACTCTCGCCTCCGAGTCAGAAGGTTGTGGGTTGAGGGGAGGGGAGAGTGGTGGAGGTGGGGGGGGGGGGGCGGAGAAACCCAGGGCGGGGGACGGGAGAGGCCACATTGCAGCGGAGGTCTCGGTGCGGAGAGTGTTCAGAGTGGGGTGGACGGGTTGACTGCGCAGATGGCGGTTGGTGGATGTGGTGCGGTTGGCATCGCGAGGGCGTGGCTCCGGGGTGGCCGGGGGCTGGGGGCTCGACATCCGGGGGTGTTCGCCATTTGGGAAGGATTCTGATGGGACTGGGCGGGTTGGGTGCTGGGGGAGTGTTCCCGGTGTTGGGTGGGTCCGGGGGCGGGGGGGGGCACGGTCTTGGGATGGGGGGGTGGGCTGTTTGGGGCTGGGATTGGGAGAGACTTCTTCACTCGGGGAGTTGTTGGCCTGTGGGGTTCCCTGCCACGGAGAGTTGTTGATGCCAGTTCATTGGATGTGTTCGGGAGGGGGTTGGATGTGGTCCTTGCGGCTGGGGGGGCATGGGGGGAGGCGGGGTGCTGGGGTGGATGATCAGCCATGATCTTGTTGAATGGCGGTGCAGGCTTGAAGGGCCGAATAGCCTACTCCTGCACCTATTTTCTATGTTTCTATGTTTCTATGGGTTCAAATCCCACTCCAGAGTCTTGGCACAAAACCTAGGCTGACACTCCAGTGCAGTGCTAAGGGAGTGCCGCACTGTCGGAGGTGCCGTCTTTCAGATGAGACGTTAAACAGCCCCCGTCTGCCCTCTCAGGTGGATATAAAAGATCCCATGCCTCCATTTTAAAGAAGAGCAGGAGAGTTATCCCCGGTGTCCTGGACAATATTTATCAATCAACCAACATCACTAAAACAGATTATCTGGTCATTATCACATTGCTGTTTGTGGGAGCTTGCTGTGCGCAAATTGGCTGCAACATTTCCTACACTGCAACAGTGACTGCACTCCAAAAGAGTACTTCATTGGCTGTAAAGTGCTGAGGGACGTCCTGATTTCAACAACAACAACAACAACTTGCACCTTTAACATAGTGAAACATCCTAAGGCGCTTCACAGGAGCATTATAAGACAAACAATTTGATACCGGGCCAAATCAGGAGAAATTAGGGCAGGTGACCAAAAACTTGTTTTAAGAAGCGTCTTGAAGGAGGAAAGAGAGGTAGAGAGGCGGAGAGGTTTAGGGAGGGAGTTCCAGAGCTCGGGGCCCAGACAACAGAAGGCACGGCCACCAATGGTTGAGCAATTATAATCAGGGATGCTCAGGAGGGCAGAATTAGAGGAACGCAGACATCTCAGGGGGTTGTGGGGTTGGAGGAGATTACAGAGATAGGGAGGGGCGAGGCCACGGAGGGATTTGAAAACAAGGATGAAAATTTTGAAATCGTGGCATTGCTTAACCAGGAGCCAATGTAGGTCAGCGAGCACAGGGATGATGGGTGAGCGGGACTTGGTGTGAGGTAAGACACGGGGCAGCCGAGTTTTGGATCGCCTCTAGTTTACATAGAGTAGAATGTGGGAGGCCAGCCAGGAATGCGTTCGAGTAGCCAAGTCTAGAGGCATGGGATGAGCTGAGGCAAGGAGCCAAGTCTAGAGGCATGGGATGAGCTGAGGCAAGGGCGACGATGAGTGATGTTACGGAGGTGGAAATAGGCGGTCTTAATTATGCTGCGGATATGGGGTCGAAAGGTCATTTCAGGGTCAAATATGACACCAAGGTTGTGAACAGTCTGGTCGCAATGACCATAGGATTAGCCTCCAATGCTGAGGCAAAGCTGGGAGAAGCAGCAATCTGGGGCCAGAGGAACGGAGGATGTGGACTGGAAGATATCGATGGAGAAGACTCCCCGAATGGTGTGAGGCGACAAGATTTTCTTGTCTTCCATTCCATTTTGTTTGTTCAAATATCAAAGCTTGGACACATAGTTACTTCATGTGCTTTGAGTTTTCCCTCCCAATGTTCCGCCCTCCTCAAATGAAGGCTCACCAGATCGAGTAAATAAAGAGAAACAATTTCCAATGGCTGATAACCAGAGGCCACAGATTTAAGGTCACCAAGAAATCCAATAGGGAATTCAGAAGAAGCTTCTTTATTCAGAGAGTGGTGAGAATGGGGAACTCGCTACCACGGGGAGTGGTTGAAGTGCATAGTATAGATGCATTTAAGGGGAAGCTAGATAAGCATATGAGGGAGAAGGGAATAGAGGCTGATAGAGTTAGATGAGGAAAGACGGGAGGAGGCTCAAGTGGAGCATAAACGCCGGCATGGACTGGTTGGGCCGAATGGCCTGTTTCTGGGCTGATGTAATTCTAGATAAAGGTGATTGGCAAAAGAACCAGAAGCGACATGAGAATAAACGCAACGAGTGGTTAGGATTTGGAACGCGCTGCCTGGTAGGGTGGTGGAAGCAGATTAATAGTAGCCTTCAAATGGGAACTGGATAAATACCTGAAGGAGGAAAAGCTGCAGAGATATGGGGAAAGAGCAGGGGAGAGCGGGACTAACTGGACTGCTCTTCGAAAGAGCCGGCACAGACCCAATGGGCCGAATGGCCGCCTCCTGTGCTACACTAATCTGTGATAGGGTATGGGACAAGGCGTGAAAACCCTAGCTGGCCTGTCCCACCCCTCCCGAACCGAGGGATTCTGAGGCCAAGTGTGCCATGCTAGCTGCTGCTCCTGTTGCAACCAGCTGACACAGTACAGGCAGTGATTCAACTTAATCTGTACCGCTAAGTAGACTACACGAGGTAAAAACATTCATTATGCATGCGAGTGTCTGGACCCAGTGGGTTATTCGGGAACCGTTCCCCTGGTGCTTTTAAAGGGCATGCGCTATTAAACTTCCCCAAGCACTCATTCATTGAAGACGTTTCAGCTTTCCTGTTGGGACAACAGGTGAATGAGAAAATAGAAGTGCCAATGTTAAATGAAAGATGAGCCAGAGGGTGAGTGAGAGCAAGCCAGACAAGGTTACACACACACACACACGATTACATCATGCGCACATTCTGGTAGTACATAGGGTTGGTTTAACAGTGTAATATCTACAAAGCGTGGAAAAGAGGGCTGTATTTATGTCTCTAAGTAGCTCCTGGCATGCGAACGAGATCCCAGCGTGATGCAGGTGCAGGTGCAGTGATTTACCAGCCGTGTTTGCAGCAGTTGAAATGGCTCCCAGGTCACAAGGTGGCTATTTTTAATCAAAGCCAATTAATGGGCACCAGATGTGAAGGTAAGGGTGATATCGGAAGCCAAACCGCTTGACGACGGAACAAGTGACGTGACTCAAGTCCTCCCGGTGTAGCCCAAAGACCAGGTGGAAATGGTGGGTGGGTTGCCAGAGTGGCAGCTGTGAGATATGAGCATGTTTTGTATCAAACTCAATTAATTTCTTCCGATGGAACACCCCAGCGCACAGCGCACAAGATGTCATCCGGGGTTTCAGGTACGGAGCCCTAATGTATCACACTGAGGCTGCTACCAAAACAAAGCATTTGCAATCTGCTAATGTTAAAAGTTGACGAGAGGCTGTTTGGCAAAGCCTTTTCTCGTCTGTTTCCAAACACATGGCCGGAGGACATAACTGATGCACAAATGCGTCGTGTATCACCTGGACGACATTACCCGCTCTGCCTGCTTTTCTCCCGCCTCAAGAGAAACCAGGTTTGCCAAATTTAGTCTTCAAGACAATTAAAAAAATGTCGATAAATCATAAAAGTTTACAGCACAGAAGGAGGCCATTTTGGCCGCCGCGGCCAACAAGAGGCTATCCAGCCTAATCCCATTTTCCAGCTCTCGGTCCATAGCCCTGTAGGTTACGGCACATCAAGTGCACATCCAAGTACTTTTTAAATGTGGTGAGGGTTTCTACCCCTACCACCCTTTCAGGCAGAGTTCCAGACCCCCACAACCCTCTGCGTGAAGAAATTTCCCCTCAAATCCCCTCTAAACCTTCAACCAATTACTTTAAATTTATGCCCCCTGGTTGTTGACCCCGCCGCTAAGGGGAAATAGGCCCTTCCTAGCCATTATATCTAGGCCTCTCATAACTTTATACACTTCAATAAGGTCTCCCCTCAGCTTCTTCTGTTCCAAGGAAAACAAGTTTTAGCGCTGCGAGGGAAGTGGAGCAATAAATCAAGTGGTAACCACTTATCTTAGGGCGCTAAAGTCCGAGAGCGGGCCAGTAATGGCAGAGTGCTAGCTCATCTTGTCGATGGTACACAATGCAACCTTCAATGGAGCATACCACTTCAAGGTACAGCGCATGGAGACTGATGGCTGTGACGAGGGTGATTGGATTGGACCTCACCATAATCCAGGTCGCTGGTTGGAGCGTGGGCAGATTTGCTGATATTCAGGTGAATTGAGGTGTTAAGTGAGTGTCAAACATTTTAGTTGTCAGCCCCGCCTCAGTGGGTAGCACTCTCACCTCTGCGTCAGAAGGTTGTGGGCTCAGGTCCCACTCCAGAGACTTGAGCACAAAAATCCAGCCCAACACTCCCAGTGGAGTGCTGAGGGAGTGCTGCACTGCCGAAGATGCCGCCTTTCTGATGAGACGTTAAACCGCGGCCCTGTCTGCCCTCGCAGGTGGATGGAAAAGATCCCACATCACTATTTCTAAGAAGAACAGGGGAGTTATCCCCAGTGTCTTGGCCAATATTTATCCCCCAACCAGTATCACTGCTGTTTCTGGGACCTTGCTGTGCGCAAATTGGCAGCCGCGTTGGCTACATTATGACAGGGACTGCACGGCATTGGATGTAAAGCACTTTGGGATGTCCTGATGTCATGAAAGGTGCTATACAAATGCAAATCTTGCTTTTCTTTCTTAAACAAATACAGCAAGAATTTTGAGCTACTTTGCTCCTCAGGTCAAAAGTATTTTTTCTAGCGTTACTTACTGTACTTTGGCCTAGCATTCAGAGAGAGCTATTCGCTCTCAATTAAAGTCATAGGCCCAAGTAATGTTAATCCTAGAAAATAACAATTGTTTTCTTACTGCGTGGATCAAAGTGTTTCAACTTTCCACGATCTTTTTCAGCTTTCTTTTCATGATCCGAGGTTTTATTTTTGTGAAGGGCGAATTTTACTTAAACATATAAGAAAGTCTGGAGAGTTGGAAGTGTGAATAGACCATTCGGCCCATTGAGCCTGCTCTATCCATTGTCCCCCCGTTCTCCTCCCCCCCCACCTCCCGCTCCCTCACCCCACACATGCTGATCCTTTACTTCGAGGAACACTAAAGTTCTCCCAGTATCTCCCCTAAAAAAATCCACCAGCGCTTTTAATACCTTTCTAACCCTCAATCCCCTTTCTCAACACAAATTCATCCGCTTGCGTTAATTGGTTTCGGGACAAACTACATTCTCTTCCAACTGTTAGCTTCCATTTTTTATTTCTTCTCTTTCAACTTCTGTATCTTTGCCACAAATCAAGAAAGAATTCTGAGGTGATAAGTTTCATCTCCCTGTTTTTAAAAAAATTGTTCACGGGATGTGGGCTTTGCCGGCAAGGCCGGCATTTATTGCCCATCCCTAATTGCCCTCGAGAAGGTGGTGGTGAGTCGCCTTCTTGAACCGCTGCAGTCCATGTGGTGAAGGTGCTCCCACAGTGCTGTTAGGGAGGGAGTTCCAGGATTTTGACCCAGTGACGATGAAGGAACGGCCGATATATTTCCAAGTCAGGATGGTGTGTGACTTGGAGGGGAACTTGGAGGTGGTGGTCTTCCCATGCGCCTGCTGCCCTTGTCCTTCTAGATGGTAGAGGTCACGGGTCTGGGAGGTGCTGCCTTATCTGATCTGGAGCTTGTACAACACGTAGATTGTTCGACCACTGACCAACCTTTCTTGTTGGGTGGATGATGGCACTGTCTGATGATGACACTCGAACAGATAGATCAGAGAGGTCCTAGGTTCCACCCCTAGTCTTTGTTAAGTGAGCTTCTTTCAGTTAGATTGGCAATGCAGTACAGAAAACCACAAGGAAAAATGGACATTTGCAAATGGCGAGGAACTACAATTGGCTTCAGAGTTCCTGAGCTAAGGGAAGGGGAAGATGACGCCAAGACCCCACGCCTGATCGCCAAACACTGCATGTGTCAGTATGGGCCTTGGCTGACATGTCACCACATCCCTCATTTTCATCATTTGTGGCTGTGCCTTGAGTTGCTTAAGCCCCAAGTCTCTGAAATTCCTCCCTTAAAGCTCGCCAGCTCTCTACCTCTCTCACATAAGAACATAAGAAATAGGAGCAGGAGTAGGCCATACGGCCCCTCGAGCCTGCTCCGCCATTTAATATGATCGTGGCTGATCCGATCATGGACTCGGGTCCACTTCCCTGCCCGCTCCCCATAACCCCTCAATCCCTTATCATTTAAGAAACTGTCTATTTCTGTCTTAAATTTATTCAATGTCCCAGCTTCCACAGCTCTCTGGGGTAGCGAATTCCACAGATTTACAACCCTCAGAGAAGAAATTCCTCCTCATCTCAGTTTTAAATGGGCAGTCCCTTATTCTAAGGTTATGCCCCCTAGTTCTAGGGAGTTCCAGTCTCCCCTATCAGTGGAAACATCCTCTCTGCATCCACCATGTCAAGCCCCCTCATCATCTTATACATTTCGATAAGATCACCTCTCATTCTTCTGAATTCCAATGAGTAGAGGCCCAACCTCCTCAAGCTTTCCTTATAAGTCAACCCCCTCATCTCCAGAATCAACCAATGAACCTTCTCTGAACTGCCTCCAAAGCAAGTATATCCTTTCGTAAATATAGAAACCAAAACTGCATGCAGTATTCCAGGTATGGCCTCACCAAAACCCTGTATAACTGTAGCAGGACTTCCCTGCTTTTATACTCCATCCCCTTTGCAATAAAGGCCAAGATTCCATTGGCCTTCCTGATCACTTGCTGTAACTGCATACTATCCTTTTGTGTTTCATGCACAAGTAATCCCAGGTCCCGCTGTACTGCAGCACTTTGCAATCTTTCTCCATTTAAATAGTAACTTGCTCTTTGATTTTTTTTCTGCCAAAGTGCACGATATTTAAAACCAACCTGTTTGACCAAGCCCTGTTGTAATAGCTCCCTTTTGTGGCTCATTGTCAAATTGTGTTTGATAATGCCCCTAATTAAGTGCCTTGGGATATATTACGACAGTAAAGGCGCTATATAAATGCAAGTTGTTGTTGTCACCCCCTAGCCAAATAGCCTACTGACACTCACTGCATGGAGATTATCCACTTGAATGAGCTACATCAAGAGGCAGCCCGAGTTAGCACCTTCAGGAGAGCAAGGGAGTAAAAGGGCGGGGGAGAGAAAAGAAATGAACTCGTCTGCTTCGGATCTGTCATTGAAAAGCAATTTAACATTGTGGTTGACCGGGCAAGTGTTACATTACTGAACAAACAAAGGCACAAACCACTGAAAGCAGTGGTTTACATGGACATTTGCAAATGCATTACAGCAAACCACAGGGGAACAAAATGGGTTTGAAGCATTAGCACTTAAAAGTCTGGCCACCAGCAAGTGGCCATGCAAAATTATCATTCAACGGGTCAATGCTGCACTCTCTAACTGCCACTGGCTGTGTTTAAACTCACTACAGAAATGGTCTGCTCCTCAGTGGTAAGTGGCCTTAATGTAGAACTGCGTAGAAATGACAGCACAGAAACGGGGCATTGGGCTCAACTGGTCGATGTACTGCCGGTGTTTACACTCCACGCGAATCATACCACCCTCGGTCTTCTCACCGTATCAGCATAACATTCTACTCCTTTCTCCCTCACCCGCTTATCCAGCTGCCCCCTTTGCTATTCGCCTCAACGACCAAACGTGGTCGCAAGTTCCACATTCAAACCATTTCCCTGGGTAAAGAAGTTTCTCCCGAATTCCTTCTTGGGTTTATTAGTGACGATCTTATATTTATGGGGTATTGAAGTTGCATGTTCAGCCATGAACTCATTGAATGGCGGTGCAGGCTCGAAGGGCCGTATGGCCTACTCCTGCACCTATTTTCTATGTTTCGGTCCTCAGTTTTTGGGCTCCCCCCCCACAAGTGGAAACATCTTCTCTATGTCTATCCTATCAATCCCTTCATCATTTTAAAGATCTCCATTTGGTCATCCCCTCAGCCTTCTCTTATCTAGTGAGGATTGGCATGTTGTAATATTGCCAAGGATTGGGCGATAGAGTCCCTGGAGCAAGTTCAGT